>NW_019173717.1:0-246745 GCF_001646965.1 Fonsecaea nubica
CTCCCGCACCACCCCTATGCCCTCTTTTGGTGGCCGACCTCCTCCGCCGCCCCCCATGCCTTCCTTTGGTGGCCCGCCCCTACCACATACCCATGCCGTCCTTTGGTGGACCACCCCCACCTCCTCCCATGCCCAGCTCTTCTGGACCTGCTCCTCCCGCTCTGCCTCCTGCAGGAGGCGATAACCGTGACTCGCTTCTCGCAGCTATTCGCGGTTCAGGCGGCAAAGCTGGGGGTGGCCTACGCAAGGTCAAGGACAGCGAAAAACGGGACCGTAGTGCGGCAATGGTACCAGGAGGAGAAAGTAGTGCTCCCCCGCCTCCGGGAGCGTCAGGATCTCCCTCAACGCCAGCGGGAGACCAAGGGGGTGGTCTGGCTGGAGCATTAGCCGCAGCATTGAGCCAGAGAAAGAAGAAAGTTAGTGGCAGCGGTAAGTTCGCCCCTTTTGCCTGGTTGCGAGGTTCCCAAAATTCTTGGGAATGCGTTGTCCTTTATCACTCGATCAGTGAACCGATGCTGACTTTGCTGTAACAGATGACGAGAAGGATGAGGATGACGATTGGTGATCCCGACACAGCCTTCCACAAGCTTGGATACGTTTATGGCCTTTCCGAATGCTTCCTTGTAACGGTTCAGGCTTGGACAAGAGGAATATGGTGGTACTAGACGTGATGTGTGAACGGTGGATACTGGTGCGGTAGTACGGGTGCCATCAATGGTGACTCCGACGAATGCTCAAAAGTGGTTCTCTTGGGTGATTCAAGAGACGATCGCTCGAAGAGTATTTCGCCGTCTGTCCATGCAACGAGCATAGCTACGAGCACAGCGGTCCAATAAACAGAAAGAGCAAGCCCGAACGGTGCGTGCTTCTATAGGAGAAATCAAAAGGAGACGCAATTCGACTTGAGACATCAGCAATCAAACACAAAGAATCGATGTCATGATATTCTTTCCATTGAGATTCGAGACTCGAAACTCACACCTTCGGAACAAGCATCACATCTCCATATATGCTCGTATAGATACGTACATATATCTATGTTACGGCACACTCCATCTGGTACGCAGAATGCACACGGCCTGCACGCAGTACTCGGTACTCGGTACTATATGTACTAACTTACGAGAGTGTTGAGATCGGAGATGTCTTCGATTACAAGGGCCCTACTTCCAACACTTGAGTCCTGAGACCTGGAACCTGTCTATCGTGTGCCCCTCAAACACAGTGACCCCGTGTTATATAGATCTATGCAAGAACCGCCCATTCCAGTCCTCGCTTGAACGCTCAAAAGGGAGATGAGACCAGCCATCTATCTATATACCCGAAAAAGAAAGGAGAGAAAGACAAAACACCCATCGCGTAACTTCACAGATATATTACAGAGACACGGTAGAGAGCGACTTTGCATCACTTCCTCTTTTGTGCCTTCATCTGCTCCTTGGTCATCAGACCTTTCTCCGTCCTCGCATCAGCCTTCATCTTGGCCTCGACGTTATCGACGTCTTCGTGAATCGTCATGCCGGGTGCGTTCGCCCCAGCATCCGCGTCTGCGCTCGCGTTTGTGTTGCTGCCAAAGATTCCCTTCCGCTGCTGCTGCTGCTGCTGGTCATCGTTGTTGGCATTGTTGAGTTTATGCATTCCCAACCCGTCCATACCAGGCCAAAGCACACGGCCGGTCTGAGCACTTCCTCCTGCTTTCAACCGACCAATTTTATGCGCCTGGCTCTCCACTGCTTCATTACGCCAATTCCCTCGACCCCCGATCTTGCCACCACGGAAGCCCATGCTGTGGTCGAGCCCTTCGCCCCACATACGCACTTTCTGCACTTTGTGCAACTTCCGCATGCCATAAATGCAGATCAACCACGACAGACCGAAGCACACAACGCTGACTCCACCAAAAGCCCAGTCTGATTCTTCAATGAAGTTCTTCAAGTTCATGCCATAAAGGCCGGCAATAAGTGTCCCGCCAGCAAGTCCGAGCGTCCCAATGCTAAACTTGAGCTCGAGCAACATGAGCTGGTTGCGATTGGCATCCAGAATCGCTCGGACCACTTCTTCCGTGTTTCGGATGTTGCTGATCAGATTGCCTGATATTTCGACAATTTCATCACAGATCTTGTGGTAAGACTCGAGGAGCATTTCAACTTCTTGATGGTCGTTTTCGGCGCGGGGCTTGCCCGTAGCCTTCCGCTCGGTCAAATACATGGCAGAAAGGTCATCATCTGCTTCGAGGAGGTCGTCGATGGCATCTCGAACCAGTCTTGCCTTCTGCTCGAATGTTCCGAGTTTCTTGGAGTGTATCAGCAAGTGCCGTAGTTTGTCTCTGTCAATGTCTTCTTCGAGTTCTCGTAAGATGTGTGTGACTGGATCGCGAACCAATGCAAATTCTGCTTCCAGGCCCGAAGTGACAGAAATAAGAACTGCTTCAAGAGCTCTCAGCTCGTATGGCAGGTTGTAAGAGCCGTTTCTAGGGTCCGCCTTTTGTCGAAGTTTCCCTTCCAGATCATACATGAACAACGACTGAGTGTAAGAGTCAGTGCTTCCAAAAGCGTCGAAAACCAGAACTCTATCAGACTGTATAAGGACTCGAAGATGGAGGAGATTAATCAGGATGGCCGAAGGACGGACGAGGATATGGGGAAGGACGGAGGAGTCGATCTTTCGAAGGTCTCGAGGCAGCAGTCCATACTTGGCGATAAGTTCCGATTTCTTGAACTCGCCTGATACCATTGTGACGGAGCCATTGGCGTCAAACTCGGTACAACGGAGCTTCAATTCTGCGCCGCTGGTGTTGCGAGAAAGGGCACGAGAGAGATTGAAGAGTTGCGCCGAAGTCTCGTCGTACCCGTAGGGTGAAGATGGTGTCGAAGAATCTCGTGGCACTTTTGAACGGGATGCAGCGGCCCTTTGACGCAGCCATCGTCGCCAAAAGCTTTGCTTATGACTTTCGGTGCTGGCACTACGAGACTGTGGAAAGTTCCGGGGACAGGTTCTTGGGGGAGGAAGAGCTTTGCATGGTTCGCGGACAGGATGCCATATATCCTCAATTGAGGAGAGACGCTTGTGGCTGGAGGTGGTGGATAGGGCTCGACACGGCGTTCGAGCACATGTTGTGAAGTAACTGGAGTTCGTGAAGATCGAGTTTGATTGAGATCGAAGGTAGCGCAGAAGACTCCGAGAAGGCGCAACGGCCGTCTGCATCGCCCGCGCGGAGGCACGTAACTAGTGTCAGTGAGCGCCAGGAGTCGAGATAGAGGGTTCAAGCCTGGTGCTGGAACATTGGATTGTCTGCACTCGACGGCTTCATCCTTGAAAATTGTCACATCTCCGAATTATTGGCGTCGGAAACGGGCGAGCGGCGATTCTTGGTTGGAGGGAGACGAGCGACGCGGCAGGTTGAGCGAGAATGGCCTTGGGTCTTGGCCTATAGAGTCACAGTTAGAATCCATCTTGGCAAGCGGCGCGGCGGAATCTTATTCGAGCCAAGAAAATGCTATTTGGGTTTCCGCTCTCTCAATGCCTATAGTCAAACCTCAGTTGTTCCCATACATTAATTATTACTAGGTCAGACTAAGGTTTTCACAATCCTCATGTGAGCTACCTAGACACAATTCTGTGTCTACGGGACGAGTCGATATGATCTTACAACGAGGGCATGACGAAGGAGGGTTTTCCTTGATGCTGTGGACTTTGAAGACGTAGGATCACCATGGCTAGGGTAAATGAGTGCGATTCTATACTGCCTGCCGTGTGCGGGATCTTTTTCGAATCCTGCTAGACTCCAGCGACGAGAAGAATGCCGTGAAGGTTCTTCACCGAGAAGCTCGACCATTGCAAT
Source organism: Fonsecaea nubica (assembly GCF_001646965.1). NCBI lineage: Eukaryota > Fungi > Ascomycota > Eurotiomycetes > Chaetothyriales > Herpotrichiellaceae > Fonsecaea > Fonsecaea nubica. Next base: position 3,842 of record NW_019173717.1, read on the forward strand.
TCCAGAAGACTCTGTTGGCAGTCGAAGCACAAGAGTCGAATAGTATATGCGTTTCTCGGCCTCTGTTCCCTGCCTCATCTTGCGAGAAATGGAATTCGAGATGGAGTTTCTCTTGGTTGTGAAAACCAACCACTATTCCAAAAATTGTCTTGCAGTCAGATCCGTGGGAAATCCGACTGCAGAGACAGGATGTCCATAAAGAGAGTGCACACCAACTCGATGATGAGACACGTATCAGTCAGTACATAGCCCAGAGAAGGGTCGTCGCAATTGAGGAACACGGCCGATATTTCGAGCTTTGAGGCAAGAAGGTGCACTGTAAGGGGGGCCCTGCAAGTCAGAAGCCCGTCTCTTTCTCACCTAGGATGCATACACCATCGATCTGAAGCTGTCGAGATCAGACCGTCATAAAATTGATGCCTCGACTGAGAAGCTGAGTTACATTTATGCTACCACGGTATAGCTCTGCTCCCGCACCAGTAATGACTGTTCCGGAGAAGCTTTCTCTGAGACAATCTTTACCGTTATACAGCAAATCTGGCAGTATCCGACGCCTACGTGTGGCCATGGAACCCATTCAGTGTGGCGAGGCTGCATTGGAATGAGAACTCGGTCGAACCGAGGCAGGTTTTGATCAGCAGACCAGGAATGAACCCATTAAAACTCGGTTATATTTATGAAGCCGCTATGCGCCCCTTGATGCTCATCACTGAAGCTGTGGAGAATTGAAGCAAAGGGACCTGGAAAGCATGTCCTTATGATACGTCCAAATCCATTTCCTCAAAATGGTATAGCGATTTGTCTCCACGCCTTAAGTCAACCACCGCCATGATCCTGCGAATTTTGTCCAATCACGAAGCACACGATCCATTCAGATCTAGCATGCAATGGACAATCCTTCTTCCCCGCCTCTGTCGTTTGTGGTGGATTGATATCAGGGGCCCACGACGCACTTCTCATCAACGGAGACTTTCCTTACCAATAACGTGTTCACTTTGGCCTGCTTGACTGTCAATGCGGGCCAATATGTGCCAACATATCTGCCGATCTTTGGTCAAGCAAATAAATGCACAAGTACTGTACGCCACAGGCCGATCCACCTTGGGGTAGTCCAACCTGGAGAATGGGAGGCTGGTCTGGTCTGGGGAAACCTCTAGTTCCACCACAACCGCAAGATGGGAGAATGACCTCTGTGCGAGACTGTGCTTGTTGGTTATTTGGTCGTTCCCGACCTAATCTACGGTATCTACAGCCCTGTCCATTGCCGACAGCCCCGCAGAAAGGCAAGATGCACAAGTATTTCGCATATAACTAGTGCCATGGTTTTCTTCTGTGGCACACCCTGTTCTTCCAAGACCTCTGAAACTGCTGATCTGGCCGTGTCCTTGTCTGTAGAGATCAGTTGCTTCACAGGAGATTGATTCAGATCCTTGACTGGCCCCTTTGAGCACAAGATAACATGGGTCTCGGAGTTCTCGAAGACCGACATCTGGACCATGTCCCGGGCACGGCGTTGCTCGCAGACATGGTCGATGCGCAACATCATCAGTTTCATGGTAGGAGCCGTGCTTCTAGCTTCTTCTTCTGTGCACGGTAAAAAGGGTTAACGAGACTTCTTTAGGACGAGATACTTCGAGATTGAAACATGCCACGGGACGCAATGCAGACATTGTGCTTGTTCCCCAACCCAGCGAGTCACCCAGAGATCCATTGAACTGGTCCAGGTGGAAAAAGGACCTTCTCTTGCTCATCATCAGCATCGACACGGCCGTTGTTGGCGCATGGGGCCCCATGATCTCTCCTGGATTTGCGGAAATGGCTGAGGAGTGGCACATGTCCTACAACACGCTCAACGGCGGCCTGGGGTGGGCCATCTTCGCCATTGGCATCTCTTGCTTCATCACCAACGGACTTTCGGTCAAGTACGGTCGTCGACCGGTCATCATTCTGGGGAACCTTCTGTTGTTCATCTCTTCGGTTTGGGGCTATTTTGCGCACAGTTATCACAGCTTGCTTGCAAGGTGAGTCGACCATTGTTCTGGGGACTTGGATCGTGGTTTGGGGCATCGTGTTTTTCAGTACCGGTGCTGACAACATCCTCCAGTCGAATCTTCGGCGCGGTTGGAATGTCGCCCTTTGAGGTTCTCACGACAGCCATCATTGGCGACATCTACTTTGTGCATGAACGCGGCCTGCGTCTAGCTTTCTGGGGTCTATGCTTGAGTATCGGAGTCGGCGGCGGCAGCGTTATTTCGGGATATATTATACAGGTATGGTACCTTCATCTCGCCTCTGTACGTTTTATTGGTTCTCAAGCTCATATGTCGAGCAGGATTTGGGCTGGAATTGGACGTACGGCATCTGTGCCTGCTTGTATGGGGTGTTTATCATCTTGATCCTTCTGTTCGTGCCCGAGACGGTGTACAAGCGAGATCCCGCGTACAACCTGGATCTGGGGACGACGGACCACACGTTCGAGACACTGGACGTGCAAGAGGTCAAGGGCGAACACATGGAACACCTCGAGACCACCAAATCCGGCAGCAAGGTCCACACCGAAGTGCTGTACACGGGTGCCGACGAGCGGCCGTGGACTTTCTGGGAGGAAATGCGGCCGTGGCGCGGCGCCGAGTCGGACGAGAACCTGCTGTACATTGTCTTCCGGCCCTTTGGCATGCTCCTCTTCCCGCAGGTGCTCTACGGCTTCATCACGTACGGGCTGTCGACGTCGTGGTTGGTGGTGATGATCTCGGTGCTTGCGCAGCTCTTTACGGGTCCGCCTTACAACTTCAGCGTGTCGGACGTCGGGCTCATCAGCATCGCGGCGCTGGTGGCATCGTTGCTGGGGTTCGTGGCTGGGCCGCTGAATGACTGGACGGTGAAGAAGCTGGCTCGATGGAATGGAGGCATTTACGAACCGGTAAGAAGCTGCCCGGCCTTCGGATTGATCAGATTATTGCTGACATGTCGATCTCTCTCGACCAGGAATTCCGACTTTCGCTCAACGTGCTCACCCTGATCCTGGGGGTCATCGGCTTCTTCGGATTCGGGGCCACACTGGAGAACGAGGCCCCTTGGGCTGGGCCTGTGGTGTTGTACGGCATCATCTACTTCTCCATGTCGTTTCTCAACATTGGCATCTACGGCTACATCACTGAGTGCCACCGGAACAAGGCGCCCGAGGCGTTTGCGTCGCTGAACCTGCGCAACATCTACAGCTTCGGCATGAACTATTTCATCAGCGGTAAGTTCCCAGGAGTTGTTCGATGGTGTCGTGTTTCTTCTCCCCAGTGACCGTTTGTTCTGAGCTGATCATGAGAACCTGTCCGCGGGACAATCCATAGACTGGATCACGAAGCAAGGACCCCTCGAAGTCTTCTCGATCATCGGTGGCCTCCACATCTTCATCTGCCTGCTCACCATCCCCATGTGGATTTTTGGCAAGCGATGTCGGAGCTTTACGGCGCGGAATCCCATATTCCGCAAGATCCAGGAGTCTTAGGGAGGGTGGCTGGACAGGCAGATGAAAGGGGTCAGTCGTGTCGTGGGCTATGCGGCCTCTCACTTTGCTAGGGGCGCGGATAGAGGAGGGGGACAAAGAGGCAACATGAAGTGGCTTGAGGATGAGATGTCCCTCGATCAGCTGTAACTGGGCAGAAATCTATATACCTAGTATACTTGCTGAAATGAGCAGCTTTGTACAAATGATATCGGGCGAAGAGAAGTGCCAGGTTAGTATTTATCATCGTCGCTGGTATACTCGCTCTCTTTCTCTCTCATGTACGCTTCAACTCAATCCTCGAAGCATCCATTTTCGGTCATGAATACGCCATGGCTGCTAGTCTGTGTCCTCATTTGGTATACTGATACGGTCATGTTCTCGGCCCGTCGTGAGGCTGGATTGCGGGGTTTGTATGTACAAGAACGTAGAGCGGCTGTTCGGGGTGATTCAGGCGCCGGCGATTCATCTCCGCCATCAACTGTTCGTCGCTCGGCTCAAGGACGAAAGGGTGCGAGGACAAACTCGGATTCCCTATCTCTTCATTCTCGTTCTCCATTCCGCATCCTTCTCTTTTCCGCCTGACTGTCTTGAGAGCTAGACGGTCAGTCTTCCTCTTCTCCTCTCTGTGTGTATCTCTCAAGAAAGAATTGCCGTGCTTGGGCCTGAGCCTCTTTCCCATAGTTGGTCTCCCCACTCTCTTACAAATTTCGAGATCGCGCTTCTCCGCATCTTGCTGTGAGATAACCGAGTCGCACGAGGAGGTCGACGATAGAGAGAGAGAGAGAGAGAGAGCGCGCGCGAGCGCACAATATAAAGGGTGGACGTGTCAGGGTTCACGTTGGCTGATCACAGGCTGCACGGCAGAAAAGAAAAAGACCTCGTTCGCTGAAGAGGACAACAACAGCGGCCACAAAGATAGAGAGAGCCAGAAGAGAGGAGTGAGGAACGAATCACATATTGGACTTTGGTAGTTTTTTGCGAAGATTGGTGATTGCAACTTGTGTCCTAAAACCAGATATTTCATTGAGTGAGAGGGTTTCTTGCAGAAATAGCGGCCGAGGAGTCACAGACTACAATGGCACCGCACAAGCTGCGCGTCAAGCAGGTATGGACTGTCCCATCCATCTATCCCTCTTCATGCATATGTGTGTGAGAGAGTGGGGGAGAGAAAGAGGATAGGCACATTGCGACGACTCAATGGATGCCATCTTACCCGACTCACTTGTCTCGAATCCTGAAATACTGACACCAATCTTCTCTCGTCTCTCTCGACACTGACAGATCTATACCTACCCGATCAAATCCCTCCGCGGCGTCTCCCTTCCCGCCATGCCGGCGACGTACATGGGATTCCCTCACGACCGACGATTCATGCTGTTCAACGTCGCGCAGGGGAAGAACATGGCCATTGCCTATTTCACTGAGATGTGTCTGTTCACTACGGCATTCTCCTCCTCCAAAGGCGAAGGCGGACCCAACGACAGGGTCACCGTCACCTATACCAAGGACCACGTGTTCGATCATCCTGACCAGAACGTCAGCCCGGAACCGCTCCAGGTGCCCCTTGATCCGGACACGGCGGGTCTTGAAGAAGTCGAGGTCACCATGCACTACTCCCCCTGCGTTGGCTATGACATGGGCGAGGAGTACAACCGCTGGTTCAGTGAGCGTTTCGGCTATCAAGTCAAGCTGTTTTATATCGGCGCCAACAGTAGGAAAGTGCTGGGTAACATGCCTCCGAGCGCCGCCGCAGCACAGCAGCGAAATCGCTCTGCAGGGGAATTGAAGGGAACTTCGAGTGCAGCTTCGTGGTTGGGCAGCATCACGTCCACAGCAACCTCTCTCGCTCGCGCCGTCACTGGCGTGGGGGAAACAGCCGAGGACCGAGAGAAATACCCTGAGGGAGTAGATCAGGGTATCTCCTTTGCCGATGTAGCGCCATACCTCGTGATATCCACAAAGTCGTGGGAAAATGCGCAGCGCCGCCTCCCAGACAACGAAGTGATGGACATCTCCAAGTTCCGCCCGAACATCATCGTCGAGGGCGCCGAGGAGGAGTTTGAGGAGGACTTCTGGGCCGAGCTCCTGATTGGCGGCGACGACGGCGCCAGAATCGTCCTGACCCAGAACTGCGCTCGCTGCAACTCGCTCAACGTCGACTATTCGACCGGCAAGGTCGGCGAGGGCGAGTCGGGCAAGATCCTCAAGAAGCTACAGAGCGACCGGCGCGTGGACCCCGGCGCCAAATGGAGCCCGGTCTTTGGGCGGTATGGATTCCTCGCCAGGGTCCCCGAGGGCAAGTCCGCCGCCGAGATCAAAGTCGGCGACGAGGTGAGGGTTGTGCGGCGGAACAGCGAGAGGACAAGATTTGGTGAGTTTCTCTCTTCCCTATCCCTCTCTACCCCTATCTCTCTACCCTTTTACGAGAAAGCCTTGTCGTGTAAGAGGAAGGAAGCCTGAAATACTATGCTGACCAATGATGAATTATCGTCTGGAAATACAGAGTGGCCGAACCTGAGCACCAATTGAGCTCTTATGACGATATCTCTTTCTGCACAGTTGTCAAGGGGTGGGTGACTTATTGTTTTATTCTCCCCGTTTGGCGTTTTCTGTTGTTTGCGAGTTTCAAGAATCCGATTGGGGGTTGTGAAGGTCAGCATTCCTGAGGCCAATCTACGTTATGTGTATGCGTGCATGTATGTGTCTTCATATACGTAGGGTTGTGGCATCTATGTAAACTCTCTTGGAGATCACATCACATAACAAAAGATACTTCTCCTCCCCTGTCTGTTACCCGGTGCGCGACCTGTCGTGATAACCTCTTGATTCATACCTCCTGAGGACTGTCTTATCTATGGAAAGGACCATAAGGGTTCTGTATTGCCCCACGTTTCCAATCCGTTGCCTTGTACTCATACAAGTGTATATGCCCCGACCAGCCACGCAAAAAGGGAGAGAAACACCCAACCTCCCCTCTATCCCGTCACCAGCCGTCGCTTCGAACGCCTAAGAAACAAGTCGTAATCGATGCATATGATGACCACCCACCCACCATGCAATGCGATGCTATACAATACCAAACAAAAAACCTCCTTACCCTGTGGTCTACTCCGTAATAGCAGCTCATCCACTCAGCTGAAACATCTGCCTCACACTGACCTGTCCACTGCCTCCGATCCTCCCCCCAACGCCGTCGGGCACGTATCTGCTCTCGGGCTGCCTGACGCCCCTGGCGACGCTGTCCACCACCCACTGGGCCGTGACGTACTTGATGCCCTTGCCGTGCACGAGGCGCACCTCCTTCTGGATCTTGCCGCCCGCCAGGCCTCCCCCGCCCGCGGCGCTGGTGCCCAGGACCACGTGCGTGACGGTGCGGCGTCCGAGGGAGATGGACGTGTTGCCGCCGTGTTGGGCGACGAGGTGTTTGAGTTTGTGGTCCGAGACGACGGGGAAGGAGCTCCCGTTGAGGTAGATGGTCAGGTTGCGGAAGATTTGGGGCGGTTGGGACGACAAAGAAGAAGACGAAGAAGATCCAGCACCAGCACCAGCACCAGCACCAGCACCAGCAGTACCAGTCGTCGTAGTGTGATGGGCGTTGTGGTTATTTCTGTTGTCGGGCAATAATGTTGCCTTGTCTTGCTGTCGTCCGATTGACAAGCGACAAGACTCCCCTGTCTCGTCCTTGTGGCGGTGTTGGTGTTGGGGGCCATCGTGGCTTTGACCCTGGCCGGCCCTGAGGCGCTTGTTGCCAGGTTCCCCGTCTTGCCCTCCTCGTTCGCTCGGGCGCTTTTTACAGCCACCCATCAAATCTCGGACATCCTGCCATCCCTTCCGCCTCAATCCCTGCTGCGACCCGTCTTCCCAGTCGCCGTTAGCCTTGCGCCCGTCCTGGCCAAAATTCTCGCTCCCCGCGCCGACCAGATCAGCCAAGTGTCGGTCCCCGCCGCGGCCGCTCGCGTCCTTGAACTGGTGGGAGAGCTTGTACGTTCGAGACTCACGCCAGGATGTGGATCCGGAGAGCCGATTTTCTGCCCGTTGGTGGCCCGTCGAAGATGAATTGAACGGGTCAAAGAACGCGCGTGTCGGTTGAGGCGCCGGCGGCTGCTTGGGATGTTGACCCGGCATGGTGGACTTGTAGACGGTGGAAGGATGTCGCTCGTGCCAACTCCATCTGGCGCAGCTGTCTGATCAGCTTCATCCGCAGGCAAAGAAATCTTGTAAAATGTTGGCGGGGTGATGGAGTCTATGACCCGGAACCACATCGCGGGCCAGTAACAAAACGCGCCTCGACGACACGCACTCACGTGCCTTTTCTATGAGCATTTTCTGTATGCTGGGTAAGAGGCAGAAGACTTATTTGATAGCATTGTCTCTTCTGCTAAAGTTCATACAGAAGCCTATCCTATCGACTTATTCTGTTGAAAGCTGACATTCTTCTCTACCAGTGTACCATGGCTATCCCATCACCATAATGGATCCCTTCCTCTGTCTGGTTTCAGAGCCAGCCAAAAACGCCGATGTTAAGATCGGACTTTTGCCAGCCCCCATCGCTACAGTGGTATCATGTTGAAAAGCACTTTTGTCGTTCATCCGTTTCGTTCAATCAAATCCCCTTGACGCCATCTGCTCAGATCAGGTTGATTGATCGAGCTCAAAGTTCAACCGTTCCCCTTGGACCGGTACATAATCCATCAATTGCCTTTGGCATATTGAGCGCGGAAGCTCTTAGCCGCATTGACCATGTTCGTCAAGGCAGCCTTGGTCTCCTTCCATTGTCGGGTCTTGAGACCACAGTCAGGATCAATCCACAGTTGATCCGGCTTCAAGTATTGCAACATCTCAGCAATCCGGTCGTGGATCTCCTGCTCCGAAGGAACACGAGGGGAGTGGATGTCGTAGACACCAGGTCCGATGTGACGCGGGTAAGCCTCATCAACAAACACTTTCAGAAGCTTAGCGTCAGACTTGCTGTTCTCAATCGAGAGAACATCAGCGTCCAGGGCTGCAATAGCATAGAAGAAATCCTGGAACTCAGAATAGCAGAAGTGGCTGTGAATCTGAGTGGCATCCTCAACACCCGCGGTCGCGAGGCGGAATGAATCCACTGCCCACTTCAAATAGTCGGTTCGTTCCTTGCCTGCGCGGAGTGGAAGACCCTCACGCAGAGCAGGCTCATCAACCTGAATGACATAGACGCCGGCCTTTTCAAGATCAATGACCTCATCACGGAGAGACAGAGCCAGCTGCTCCGCTTGAACAGATTGGTGGACGTCGTCACGAGGGAACGACCATCTCAAACAGGTGATAGGTCCAGTGAGCATACCCTTCATCGGCTTGCTGGAGATAGAAGCAGCGAATTTGGACTCCTTAACTGTCATCGGAGCAGGGCGAGAGATGTCACCGACAACGATAGGAGGTCGGACACACCGGGAGCCGTAGGACTGAACCCATCCATTGGTCGTGAAAGCGTACCCCTTCAGTCGCTCACCAAAGTATTGGACCATGTCATTACGCTCGGGCTCGCCGTGGACATAGACATCGAGGTCCAATTCGTCCTGGATCTTGACCACATCCCGAATCTCTTTCTCGATAAACTTCTCATACTCCTCAGCAGTGATTTCACCCTTGGTGAACTTGTTGCGTTGGATGCGGATTTCCTTGGTCTGAGGGAAGGATCCAATGGTGGTAGTGGGGAACAGCGGTAGATGCAGACGTTCTTGTTGTTGGCTGATTCGAACAGGGAATGGCGACCTGCGGTTGTACATTTCAGGGGTAACCTTGCTCTGTCGCTCCTTGACTGCCTGGTCGTTGGTTCGGCTTGAAGAAGCACGAGCTTGCATTGACTTGGCGTTTGCTTCGAGGGCTTCTCTGACAGAGGCTGGGCCATCCGTGACAGCCTTTGCAATGATAGCGAGTTCCTTGGCTTTTTCACAAGCAAAGCTGAACCAGTCGGCAATCTCAGGGTCCAAGGTCTTCTCACTGGAGAGAGTGTGGGGAGTATGCAGGAGAGAGCTAGAGCTTGCAACGATGACCCTGTCCTTGCCGAGTTTCTGAATGGCAGTCTCCACGATCTCAATGGCCTTCTTGAAATTGGTTTTCCAGATGTTACGGCCATCAACAACACCAGCCGACAGAACCTGTTGAGGACCCAAGGCAGAGGTGACAGTTTCGAGTTGCTCGGGATTTCGTACGAGATCAATGTGAATGGCATAGAGGTTCTTTAGGTAGCTGAGAACGTCGATGTTGTGCACAATGTCACCAAAGTAGGTTGCAAGCACGATTTTCGGGGCGCTGCTTCCAAGTCCACCGAGCTTCTCATACGCCGGCTTGAAGGCTTCCTTGACGTGCGGGGGCAAATCAAAGACCAGGACGGGCTCATCAATCTGGACGGACTCGGCACCAGCATCTTTCAACTGCTTAAGCAGATCCACGTATAGAGGAAGAAGCTTGTCGAGCGCGGAGATCGGCTCGATGGTTTGACCACGGTCTGCTTTGCCGAGATATAGGAAAGAAACGGGACCGAGGATGACAGGACGGGTGATGATGCCAGCTTCTTTGGCTTCGAGGAACTCAACAACGGGCTTGGGCTTTGAGGACAGCTTGAAGACCTGGTTGTCTTGGAGAGTGGGCTTGACATAGTGGTAGTTTGAGTCAAACCATTTGACCATTTCCTGTTATACATATTAATAAAGGTCTGACGATACTCAATGAAGATTTACTCACCAGAGAGGGCACATCGACAGCTGGGGAGCTATCGGTGGCAGGCCTCTGGAGACCTCGACCCATGGCAAAGTACTCGTCGAGGGGAGCCAAGTTGTACTTTGTGTACCGCTCTGGAACCACCCCAAAGAGCTCGATGTGGTCGAGGACCTGGTCGTAGAAGGCAAAGTCATTGCTTGGGATGATGTCAATGCCAGCATCTTTCTGAATCTTCCAGTGTGCCAGTCTCAATCTCTTTCCCTCGGCAAGGAGCTCATCCTGCGAGATCTTGCCGCCCCAGTATGCTTCGGTGGCTTTCTTGAGGTCACGGTTGACTCCCATGCGAGGGAAACCGAGAATGGAGCTGTCACACAATCAGCAGCTGGGTTACTTATTGGGCGACATTGTGTGTTCAACTTACGATTGAACCATCTTTGTAGATACCCGGGTGAAACTGGGTCGAGATTTGAAGGTAACAGTCCGGACAGCAACCCTCCAATACGTCCTCAGGATGTGCTGAGAGGCAGTTGACAAGACAAGAGAAAATGAAGAGGAGGAGGAGGAGACGAGGGCGGTGAGAAAGTGACCTGAGCCCGAGAAGGAGAGTTAATGAGGAAAAAAATTCAAAATGCTGCCAGGGCCACCATCAGTGACACAAGGCGGCTACCGTTTTTAGTGGCTGATGGTGGGATGCGCGGATGCTTGTGTTGGTCTGTTTGGCCGCCCACGCCGCAATGGCTCTCCGAGATTCGCTCGCCCTGCATAACCTACGAAAAGTCACCGCGTGCCACTGAGCAGCAAGTGAGACCCGAGTATACTTTTCCCGACCCTCTTTGCCCTCTGCTGAGTGTTCCAGCGCACCCGAGCATCCCCATCAATCACGCCATCTACGAGCAAACACTCCAGACTACGAGGTACATGAGCTTGACTTGACGCCTGCGCTGTGAGTGGCTCTCGTAAACGCCCGCCCAAGCAAATACCCTGTCGTCTTACTGCTCCAGTCTCGAACAAACAGTTCTGATCGTGTTCATGTACAAGTATTGAGACTCTATCTTCGTCACAGCCTGATAGGCCCAGGGATTGCTCCCGCGCGCCCTCCAACAGCTCGCTTGCCAAACTTGTCTTCATACCATTGTCGGCCAGTCACTGCTCGAGGAAGCATTGTCACAACCTCACAGATCACAAACCAGAGAGCGGCACTTTCACCGCCCCATCCCAATCCCCATACACCTCCAAGCAACCAGTAGCCCGTCCATTCGAGCCACTCAAGGACGTAATGTGGGTGCAAGATATACTTGAAAGCTCCTTGAGCAGGAGGAATCACATAGACCTTGTCGTAGCTCACCGTCGCTTTGCCCTCTGACTTGGCTTTCCTCTTAGCAGCTCCACGTCGTAGATCATACAGTGTCATTTCTGCCCAGATATTGCCAGCTAATCCCAACAGAAAGAACAGGATCCCGAGAGCCGAACTGAAAGAGACGACGGCGCGACTCTCCGTATTGGCAGTCAGTGTCGAGTACACAAGCCAGCACCCAATGTTTGTCGAGTTCGTAAACTGAAAGATACCCATAAATGCCGTAACAAATGGATGGATGGGCGACATGCTCGGGTTCAGGTAGAGCGGGCTGACAAGGGCGCGGTTAACGTAGTGAAGGAGATACAAGCACGCCAATATCTCGTTCTGGGCAGGCAACCCTGTGCCTAGGAAGCTCGTCCCAGTTTGTGGCCGGGGCCGGACTCGATCTGGCAGACTGTAGAGAATGTAGAGCAGATTGATCGGCCCAACCAGTTCCGCAACCGCCCAGGCATAGCAACCAGGAAGACTCAGGTGAGAGTTGGAGGAGGTCTTGCCCATCGCCTGTAGCTTTTTTAAGGGTGTCCATAGCGCGAGGGAAACCTATGTAGAAGCGTGAGCTCCCGTCAGCAAGAGACTCCCGTTTCCCTTTTTTTTTTTGGTCCAGACTTCTGCAATTGTCGCCAAATACGAACAATGAAAGCGAGCGTAGTACACTTACGGGGATGTATAGTCTGAAGACATCGAGGGACAACTTGGCTGCTTGCGGTGTTGGAGGAAAGAAGTCGCCCGGCGAGGGTAGATCTGCCAAATAGGACGCCATACTTGGTCCACTGGGACTCATGAGAGGAATCAAGGAATCAAAATAAATTCTAAGACTGCATCGAGGCTGCAAGAACCAGCGTTGTATTTACTGTGATAGTAAGTGGTGACGATGGTCATGCAGGTTGCGGTGACGTTAGTCATTTACTCCACCGAAGACAACGATGCAGCTTCTATGCGTTTCTTCTGACTCGAGCCAGTGTGCCAGCGAATACCTCCCAACTCAACCTGCAGGATATCTGAATATGAATAGAGAACTCCAGGTTCCCAGTGCATCATCATGCCCTCCAGGTGCAGGCCAGCATCAACAACCCTTGCGAGAAACAACACTGGCGGCAACCTCGCTACCATCCAATGACCAGTGTCTCGCCGCGGGTGATTGCAGTCACAGCAATGAAATTTTGGTCATTCATCGTCAGGGGAATAAGAAAGACGACGAAGACGAGGCTGAAGGTCCAGACTGCGCCTGCCGGCATCACCATTGGGTATATACTTCATCTGAATATGAGGGTATGTACCCGGCATACGGTAATGGATTTTACATTATTCAAGACCAACAAGTTCAGCTTTGGAGACTAATATCGCATGCCTCAAAAACACCATTTCACAATGGTATCACCGCCGCCATCCACCTTACCACAACATCAGTCCCTCAAAATGCTTGAACTCACACGATCCACAGTATGTGATCAAGAATAGCCTACCTACTCCAAAATCAAGAAAGCATCCTCATGTCAAGGGGCGCCTGACGCTATTCCAACATGATGGTAACATATGTAGATAACTAACCGGGAGGGAGAGTGCTAGCATCAACCACATCATCAGCCTCCCGCGTGTGCTCCTCATTGGGGTCATAAAGAGGTGATCGAGGCAAGGCCATCAACCCCGTTCGAGTTGACTCGAGGATACCGAAAGGGGAGACCAGCTTCATGAAGGAGTCGATTCGGCTGGGTTTTGCAGAGCTGTTCTCTCACGTTAGCGCTTTGAAACACTAAATAAATCAACGGCAGACACTGACATTTCCACAATGCAATTGTTGGTGCTAATATCCAGGACCTTCCCACCAAATTGGTGAGTCAAATGGGTGATGGCTTCGAGATGTTCATGCTTGTGTCGCAAAGCTTGACTGGCAGCAAGACGGCTGGGATGGTAGCTAGCGCCTTGACCGAGCATCTCTTTCGCTCGTTGCACCAAAGATGGCTCTTCAGGCTTATTTGATTCCAACTCCTGCAACCTCTTGTCTGCGTTCTCCTCGGCGTTTTCCACATCCACTGGGCCTTGGTCGGAATCGGGGCTGGTCATCTCGCGATGGTGCTCCATCAGTTCTTCGTACACCTCGGGGCCCAGAATAGAGATTTTAGCCAGCAGTAACTCGCGCTGCACCAGGGCGGCAGATGTATAGTCCAGCACAGCCCACACAGGTACCAAATCCTCTAGCTGCCTGCGAGCTTGTTCGACAACACCGTCTTGTCCTTGCAACACGATGGTCATCCGACTCAGGTCCTCTACCTCGGTGTTGCACACAACCAGAGAGTCAATGTTGAATCCTCTGGCCGCTAAGATGCCGGAGACGCGGGACAAGACACCGGGCTCGTTCTGAACGAGGCAGTTCAGGATGTGTTTCTTGGGCGGCGCTTGAGATGCGACCGGGGTTTCGTAGAGGATGGAGGACACAGCTGCGGCGGCGCCATATTGGGGAGAAGTGTCTGACACCGGCAATGGAAGGGGTGACCTTCTGTGGAGAGCCTTATACGCTAGAGCTGAGGTTGAATTCGTGCTTTTGGCTCGTCTCGAAGCAGGGAGAACAGATTCAAGGAAAGAGGTCCCGGTTTGCGCTCGTTGAGAGGGTTTCGTAGCCCTGCATGCAAGAGATAGGAGGTTGCGCCGGCCTGCCATGATGGCGGCAGAAGAAGGGCGTATGCGGCAGATAAGTAAGTACTACTTCATCAAGGTCAGTGAGACTTGAACATATTGTATCACTTCGAAGGATGAGTCACAACAATACAGAGGGACAAGCTCTGTATCAAAAATTTTGGGTCAGCGCAGGAGGTGGAGGACTCACAGACCAAGCGGTTTCGGAGACCGCCAAGCAGGTGCTGAATTTGGGCTGAGATTGATGCCGCTTTGTCGTGTTGTGTATAGCGCCCGAGGTTGTACCGAGTAGAAGCTCTGACCCGCCCGTGCCCGCCCTGCTCACACATAAAGTATATCATGCCGCCTTATTCAACATCGTCCTCTGCCGACTCCATCATCTTCACGACCTCGATTCCCCTTTTGTGCTCGCGAAAAGCTTCTAATGCTTGTTCGCATACAAGTAGGTACCAGGAGCTCACTGTCCTCAGACACGGCAAGGATGCAGTCAGCCGACGTCTTTAACTCCTACTTCTCCCCGGTACATCATCCTACATTCAAAGATCTACCATTGCTACGAGAAGCCACGTGGGTTGTCAGTCCCTCCTTGATTCGTCTGAGCACCCAGGGTCGGACCATTTGCTTTGATAATGTATCCAGCAACCTCCAAGTGCAACCTCGTCCTCCAACATGTGTTCTTGAACCTGCATGAAAAAATGGGAACATATATAGCGCGACTGGTGCTCGCTCACACTCAGGTAGACTACAACAACCCAGGAACGTGTAAGAAACAGGCTGGTTAGAATTGCCTGGGGATAAGTTGTGATCTCTAAACGTCATGTTCTCACAGGCATTTACTCTCCTGTGCTCTCTTGGATACGTGTCGTTTGCCTTTGCTGACGGTTCCTCAACCGTTTACTTCCCTCAAGCGGCTACCACTTCCGTATCTTCGCCTCAAACAACGCTTCCCTACCACAAGAATGCTTCCTATCCATACCTCGGACAGGCTCCCGCCCAGGCGGTTTTCCCACGCTCACCGTCTCCGAGCGAACTCAAATGCATCGTGACACCTTTGGGCTGGGGTCAAGACGATTCGTCTCAGATTCTTGCGGCTGTCCAAAAATGCGGTATCAATGGGACCATTACACTTCCGGCTCCATACGTCTACACGATTTCAAAGCGGATGTACATGAAGCTCCAGAATTCCCGCTTGGAAATTTTTGGGACTCTCTCTTTCACTCCAGACTTGACTTACTGGATTGACAACTCCTTCCGTGTTGAGTTTCAGAATCAGTCTACGGGGTGGATTGTTGAAGGCAACAACTTTGAAATCGATGGGGGAGGGTGGATGCAGGGCGGTGTCAATGGCAATGGACAGGCATGGATGACCCACGCCGCCGGGCACAGCAACCAGTTTGGCCGCCCAATTGTGATTTCGATTTTCAATTCCTCCAATGTGATTGTGACCAACTTTGCCATACGCCAGCCGATGTTCTGGAGTTTTTGGATCCAAGACTCCTACAACGTTGAGATCAGCAAGGTGTATATCAATGGTACCAATACAGATCCCTACGGCAATTCTTCCAACTACGAAACGAACATTGATGGCCTCGATTCATTACGAGTTGACCACCTTCTGGTAAGAGATTGGCAATTCCATGGGGGAGATGATTGTCTGGCCCCGAAAGGAAACACGACCAATATGGTGATCAGAAATATGACCTGCGTTGGTGGCGGCATTGCTTTCGGCTCAATCGGGCAATACGTTGACTCGCCAGACTTCATTTTCAATGTGACGGCCACCAATATCTCAGTCTCACAAGATATCAAACCACGCACCGGGGGGGCTGCAGTAGCCGGCGGGGCCTACTTCAAGTCTTGGGTCGGCAAAGAAGAGGGACAACCTCCACAAGGCGGTGGTGGCGGCACGGGGAAAGTTTCCAATGTGACGTTTACAGGACTGACAACTCACAACACTAGCCAGGCTGTCTTCATCAACAAATGCTACTTCAAGGTGCCCGACCAGGCTCATTACTGCGACACCAGTACTCTTGAATTTGAGAACCTGTTGTTCTCTGATGTCTCGGGAACCGTTAGCAGTAAGGTTGGAATCGCATTGAACTGTTCAGCAGCGGCGCCATGTTCAAACATCGACTTTAAGGATGTCCACCTGACCGATGCAGTCACCAAAGCGAATGCCAACACGACCTGTGTCAACGCGAAGAATGTTACAGGACTGACTTGTAACGCTACGTTGACTAATTGAGCAATGATTGCGAATTGCGAAGGGAGCTCGGTCCGAGGAAGCCGGTCTTGCAAATACCTCTTCAGACATCTCAGGCAGAGCCCGCTATTTTGAAGATACACTTCCAGTCCCAGTGAGCAAAATGCTGCAACTTGTATATATCTCACCCTAGATATGGCCGAGGATTGTTACATGCTAGCATTAAAGTCAGGATGAATGAGGGACGAGGCCGAAGCCTTGCGCCTTGTCTCGGCAGAGTTTCCCTAGGCGGCGTCTAATTATCTTCGGTTTCTGCTTCCAACGCTACACCATCCATCCCGCAGGTCTACCGATTTTGGATCTTGCTCAGAATTACGACGTTGTACAGCTTGAAGTTCTTCAACGCACCTACGGATCGGAAAACAGCTCGATGAGCACCCACTATGCCTCCGAGTACATGGTACATGGTGAGAAACGCAGTGCTTTCCCTTACATGTCGCCGGCTTTCGGGCCTTTGAACTGAAGCGCAGGAAGCTCTATCGTGAACAAAAGAGGAGGATAGACACAAGCAGTGAATATCTGAGATAATAATATACTCGTATGTTCGGCCTACGGAACCCGACCAAAGGCATCCTATGGGGTACAATGGAGATACCCCATCATGGCACGCCCCAACCTACTCATATGGATATGGTCCCGTTGCCATTGTCGCTAGTTATACAGAACAGGCATCGCCTCCGACTAGTTCGCGCTCTTACCGCGTATCTCTACGAGTAGTCATCCTAATAGTAGGATTATTATCGAGCGATCGACATGAGTGTCTTCGAAAATGGAAAACTGGCAATCTACGAGGACGATTACTCGGGGCCCGGAAAGCCGCCGTTTGCTCAAAACGTCTTTTGCCAATCCGTTGGTGCACTCCTGCCTATGACGCTTGAACCGACCGGAATTCCATGACAGGAATGACTGAGGATGAATCCTGCGCAGAAATCGGTGAGGTTACCCGCCCAGCACCTCCTGCTTCGGGGATGCCTCATCTTTTGTCAGATGTGGGCTCAACTCGGTCGGAGAGGAAGGCTGGGCAACAGGGAGCGCCATATACGAGTGTCTGGACCCTTCAGCTTCTCTTACAAGGTCCGAGCTCAATTTAGCATTCACCACTTGGTCATTTCTTGGAGAGTCTTGGTTGTCCTGTTTGCGTCGACTACGGACCATCCATCTATGGCCGACAGCCACGCGTTAGGCCCCTGAACTACGACGAGTGGCAACGAGATTATGTGGACGAGCGGCGCTTTACTTCCTTGGGCCCAGCGCAGCGTTCCGGGTCGACTTGGCTGTCTGATATAGCTTGGCGCCGAGGTCGCCGTTGGATGCTTTTCACAATCTTTGTTATGGCTTACCGTGCTTGTCATGCACCGCCATTCTTGTCCTTACCTCATCAATAGGGGCGCTTTCTTTGCGGAAGCCTCGGTCACCGTTGACTTTGGTCCCAAGACTTCATATAGGGCTTGGGCAATATGCAGTGCAGCGCGCCTTGCCCGCCCTCAACGGCTGAGCCGCCCTTATTGTCAGCCTTTCACGAAAATGGTTACATACTCGTATTCTCGAAGCGCGACGTCGAAGTCAGTATCTCTGCAGGCGTTTCAGCAGGGACGACGCATTACGCTGCTGGAACAAGCGATCACTTGGCGTCTCCGTGTGCCTTTAGGGAGTACTTGGTAGGCTGCGAAAAGACGGACTTCTCGCATCCGTGTCCCCATTATCGCTGGCCTCAATGGTCACATAAAAGAGAAGCCATTTCCCCACATCAAGAGACTCATCAGACCTTCACACTCCGGCATACCCATATCGTCTTTCCTTTGTCAGTGCGATCACAGCTATCTTATATTTTTTTTTCTATACCTGTTAGTTTTTGCAATAGCGGTCGTTCCATCTCACTGGTTTATTTCAGCATGTTGTCGTTGTCTTCCACGTCTTCCCTTCTCTTCCTTTGCACTTTCATCACAACAGCCTGGAGCTGTCCGAAGCATGAAAATTACCAATCCCATCCTCATCTCGGCCGAAGACAAGTCCGAGTCGACACGGGCAGGGAACCGAAAGACTGGAACTATGCTCTGTCTGCAGACTGGGCGACCATCAAACCTGGTAATACTCACCTTGCCCCTCTAGCTGCCAGCCTTGCTGACTTTTCCTGCAGAATACGCTCTGTGTCAGTCTGGTACTCATCAATCGCCTATCAACATTGCCCTAACGGAACTATCCCAATTTCACAAACCCAACTTTGAGGGGTACACCAACACCGCTATCCCGGGTAACTTCTTCAACTGGGAGTTCGCACCGGCCTGGACACCTCATCATCCAGAGGAAGAGGTCACCGGCCTCCCCAGCTTGAAGTTTGATGATCAAGAAGTGTTCATGATTGGATGGCACATTCACGCCCCATCGGAGCACCTCATTGGCGGCAAGCGAAGCCGCGCAGAGATTCATCTCGTTCATGTCACCGAGGACGACCACGAAGCCGCCGTCGTTGGCATTCGGGTGGGAGTGGGTCACACGGAATCTGCATTCATCAAGCAGCTGGGCCCAATGATCCATTTCAACGACACAGCGCAACTCGAAGGCTTGCCCGTCAATATGCGTCTCGCTATCGATGAGGTCGGAGGTGTCGAGGAGTTTTGGACCTACAAGGGCAGCCTAACCACCCCACCTTGTAGCGAGGGTTTGCGATGGTTCATCCCTAAGCAGGAGCTGCTTGTCAGTGAGCAACAGATGGTCGAGATCCTTGCTGCCAGTCGGTTCTCCCACCGAGTCGAGCAACAGGTCTGGCTTCACGATGTTAACTTGTGAATGCAAAAAAGGTGTGGGTCCTACATGGACCCGGGTACCTGGTAAAGATGTACAGCCTCGCTTTGTTACAAGATAACAGTTTTGGAGAGCTCTACATTGTTAGCATGGAGCATGGAGCATGGGGTCTTGGTTACTGTCTGTGTTCACTTTTGCATTTCTGGAAGTCACAGCTTGTTGATGTGTTCACAGTCGCTACCGCAGATTGCATACATTTCTAGAAAGCACATAGATACGAACCATTATGGTGTCGCCGTGGGAGGAACAGTGCACCTTGTCCGTTACGACGCCGGCCTACACTCCACTTTCCAAGTGCCATATAGCCATTGACACCTTCATCAATACTATCTGGACCACATCAAAGCCTCCTTTCACTGATGATCCGAAGGTTGTTGCACGACAGCCTTGCATATCACGTGGGCTATCCTTTGAAACACGTGAAAGTAAATACCACACTTGATTGGTCAGCCTTGTCGTGGTATGCCAGCCTGATGACGTTCGAGACAGATTCGGACATGTTGTCTCGGTGTCTTTGTTTACGAGGTGCATTCGACTTCACCCAAGCAAAACAAGTTCTTACTCTAGACCCAAGCTTCGCGAGTGCTTATAACCCCTATCTGAACCGAGCGATTGAGACTCTGAATAAACTTGAAAACGTCGATTTGATCAACTACCATCAATCAAATGAAGGCCGCCCTCGATCAGGCCTTTGCAACGGTACGCCGTCTCCCAGCTTCTCCTCTGTCTCTACGTCCACATCTACATGCCCCACGAAACTCGTCTTTTCGCCCGGTTGCTGTTTCACGGAGACGTCTACATGTGCTAAACCGTCGCCTGCCTCGTTCCTCTTGTCCGACAAAGGTCCTCCAGCTTCAATCCGCGTTCCAGGGGTTCGTCGCGCCCTGGTTCTATTCCACCAACGCCACCTCTGCCGTCCAGACCATGCCGGCAATATCCACGGAACACCAAGGCGAAATCGCCCGCGTGCTCGACTACTGGTTCCCGCCGCCCTCGTCGCCCGACAGCAATCCGACCGAGAAGTGGTTCATGCCTCCGGACGCGGAGCTCGTCGACTCGGAGATCCGAACGCAGTTCTCGTCGCTGGTCGAGCAGGCGCGCAATGACTCGCTCGACTCGTGGCGCTCGACCCCGCTGGGCTCCCTCGCCCTGATCGTCCTCCTCGACCAGTTCCCGCGTAACATCTACCGCGGTTCGAGCCTGTCATTTTCGTCGGACGCAAAGGCCCTGGACCTCGCCGTGGTGTCGGTCGCCAGGGAATTCGACCATTCGCCAGATCTGACGCCGCTCATGGCCATGTTTTTCTACATGCCGCTGATGCACGCCGAGAGCCTCGCCCACCAGGTCGCGGGGATTTCGCTATTGGACAACCTCTCCACGCGCTGCCTCGCGGGGTCCTTCCCGGCCACCTCGCCCCGCGCGGCCGTGGCGGTCGAGGAAGCCAACAAGTTCGTGCAGAGCTCGTGCAACTTCGCAAAGGCGCACCGCGACGTCATTTTGCGCTTCGGCAGGTTCCCCAGTCGGAACGCCGCGCTGGGAAGGGAAAGCACGCCCGAGGAGCTCGAGTTCTTGAGCCAGAACCCCAGCGGCTTCGCCGTCTCCGGGGGAAAGTCGAAGTCAAAATGAGGAGAGAAAGGCATCGGAGTGGAAAGCGTGGGGGATCGGTTGGTTTTCCATTTCGGCCGGGCCAGTATTTGACTTCAGGAAAACAAAAAGAGAAATAGAGGCATCTCAGCCCCTTATCAAGGAGAATGTATGGACTGGTACGAAAGGTTCCTGCACGTTTGTCAACACCCTTTTTTTGGGCAACGGGGTTCTGGCAGCGGATGACATGCTCCTGTCTTTATATACAAGTGTATTATTATCAATTATCTGGCAAGACGACAATCCCTCCCAGGGCATGGAAATCTTACAAGGCTGTCTGTCGAAAATTTCCTCTCCCAACATCCATATCCTCAAAAAGTATCTCTGTCTTTACTGGTTGCAGATCGTCAAACCGAAGCCCCAATCTTGTGCTTGGGCAAAATAGCAAATACAGTCCCCAACACCGCTAGGGTGATACAAACCACCAACAAGATCCAGTCGAGGATCTTCTCGGCCAATCCAATCTCCTTGCCCTCGGAGCTGAAAATGACCAGATAAAAGCTGACGGGCAGGATGATGCAGATGGTAAAACACAAAGCCGACCCCATAAGAGCCATGATGCTGTCAAAATCGGGAAAACCAATGGCAATGCCAAGTTGGATGATGTTGGCCAATATACCAATGAGGCCTCGCGCGGCGCGATGTTTCAGCGACCGCTCACTGTATGCGCGTGCCTTGGGATCCATCTGGCGGAGGTCGATGTAGAACTTTTTGTTAAGCGTATCCATCACGGGCCGGTTCGAAAGTGGAATCTTGGTGATAGGAATGATGGCGATAAGAATGACGATGATGACGGATAGGGCGTGAGGGTAGGCGGTCGAACGGAGGATGTTAGAGGTCACTTCATCGCGTACCTTGTCGCCGAACATGAGATATCCCAGCACAGCCATAGACAGGTCAAGACCGTAGGTGAAGAA
Organism: Fonsecaea nubica; assembly: GCF_001646965.1. Taxonomy (NCBI): domain Eukaryota; kingdom Fungi; phylum Ascomycota; class Eurotiomycetes; order Chaetothyriales; family Herpotrichiellaceae; genus Fonsecaea; species Fonsecaea nubica. The sequence continues at coordinate 25,657 of NW_019173717.1, forward strand.
GTAGGTATACTTCAAAGCTCGTCCGTATTTATGTGGATGTCGCATGTCCTTGTATATGGCCGGGAAGACGCTATGACCACCCCACGGTGCCATGAACAGACCCAGGCTGAGCGGAACAGTCCTCCAGTCTTCGGGGAACGCCCAGGTTTGAGCCACGTCCCTCAAAGAACCAGGGGCATTGGGCTTGATGAGGCCATCTGCAAAGACAATAATGATGATGCCGAGACAGCAGAAGATGCCAATGACACTGGTGACACTCAGGGTTCTGAAAGGAACAAAATTCAACGGTATGAGAGCAACAGCAATAATGACCTTCCACTCGATCACGGAGACAGTAGGGATCAGAGAGTTCATACTGTCCGCAAACAGAATAATCAGGGCGACATTTGCAGCCGTCAGCTCCAAGATGAACAAGGCCTCAACAAAGTGTCTGCCCCAAGTATCAAACGCCAAGTAAGCGATGTCTCCGTACGTGGTTGAGCCCGTGTTTGAATCCAAGCACTTTGCCAACAATCTAGCGGTGTATGAGGTGCCGATGGCAGCAAGAGTCAAGAAGGAGAGACCGATCACCCATCCGGAGTATCTGATACCCAGTGGCAGGGCCAGGATGCCAACTCCAATCAACACATTCGTGGAGTTGAAGACGGTCATAGGAACGGTTGACTCGCCGACTATTCGCTCCATGACTTCACCATCGGGAAGGACTTCCCGTTCAATATGTCGTTGAGGTTCTTCCTTCAATGCTTCTGGCTCCTGCAGTGCTCTCCTGCTGGCTTCTTCCTGCTCCATTATAAGGATGGTCGCTCGTTGCCGAGCAGTAGCTGTCAACTTGGAAGAGATACTTCCATAGCTTGTGCCCAGCTCATTCGGCAGTAATGAGCCCGGGACGAGAGAGCCTGTCGTGGATTTGAGGGTTTGCCTGCTTTCAGTAGGCAAGAGAGCAGACTCTTCTGTCGGCTCTTGATGGCCTGGCGTCCGTTCATCCTGTAGGGCTGATTCGTTTTCGGCACCAAAATCATATTCTTGCAGCTGCTGTCTCAGAAGTGACCTATTGGTCGCCGCCGTACTCTGTTCAGGAGCACCTGGAGCTGCCTCTTGATCGGCTTCCGAGAAGCTGATCGAGTTCCTCCGCACCGGTGTGATCTCACGAAACCCTGCAGCTCTTTGGAACGACTTTGCAAAATTGTCGATACTATTGGGACCACCCATCTGCATGAACTGGTCAATTCTCTTGCCAAACGATGATCTGCGTCGCAATCCTCCATGCTCTTGGCTCTCCGATGGGAAACGGTGTGCTGCTGGGGTAGACGAGGAGAGATTGTTCTGCTGCTCGTCTTCGGGCACAGACTCGAGGGAACCGAAGGACGACGCACGACCACGCTCGTATGCATCCCAACTTGTGGGAGCCTGTCTAGGTTTCGAGCTCATGGCGAGCAAAGGGAAGGGGGTAAAGATTCAGAGGTGTAGGAATGACGTTAGGAATCTGGGTTCACAATCTGTCGTGTCAAATCATGTCTCGTAAAGCTCTTGAGATACACAGTAAACAGACACAACAATCCACGAAACCTCCTGGGCTTAGGCGGACAATAATACCGAGTACAAGCAATTCTTCAACGAAAAGAAATTCGGGACCAGAGGAGAGAAAGAATTCTTCAGATTCTGAAGGATAGGCAATCTACTCCAAATCATGAGCTAGTGGTAGATCATGGAAACATTCATTCTTAACCGATGATAACCAGCGGCGGCGAAACCCAAGGAAGCTGTTTCTTGATAGCCAGTGGGCAAAGTGGAGCGGAATCGCAGTTTGGTGGCGGCGGGGAAGGTTTCTGCTTGATAACGGTAACGGGAGATTCACGTGACTCCTCCATGACTGGACATGACTCGCAGCACTTTGAATACACTACCGAACCAGACAATTGCAGGCCAGGCGGGCCCGCTTTACCCAAATCATAGGTGGGCAGCACCGCCATTCCAGTGCCTAAACTACCGACTGCCAGCACAGCACCGCCTAGCCAGCCAGCCCACCACCCACTCCCACTGGACAACCACTCGTCTCAAAAGTATTGACATTATTTCAACGCCACCCTTGGTTTTCCCGCTCGACATAGACTCAGATTTCAAACACTCCTTCGCCTGCTTCTCCCTTTTGCTTACTTTCTACCATTGTGCACCGTTTCCTACCAACAGCAGGCACGTCTCTGCTCGGCCTCCGCCCGCAAAAATGAGCGCACCTCAGCAAAACGAAGCGGAAAAGAATATCGAGATCTGGAAGGTCAAGAAACTTATCAAACGCCTCGAAGCGGCCAGGGGCAATGGCACCTCAATGATCTCCCTCATTATCCGTGAGTCGGCATTCCTAATGACTGTACATCTTCTGGCTCACCACTGACTCGTCCACAGCACCCAAGGATCAAGTCTCTCGCGCTGCCAAAATGTTGGCTGAAGAATTCGGCACTGCCTCCAACATCAAGTCTCGCGTCAACCGTCTTTCGGTCCTCTCCGCTATCACTTCCACCCAACAGCGTCTGAAGTTGTACTCCAAGGTTCCTCCGAATGGCTTGGTGGTATACTGCGGTGAAATTATAACCTCGGAAGGAAAAGAAAGAAAGATCAACATAGATTTTGAGCCTTTCAAGCCCATCAACACCTCTCTCTACCTCTGCGACAACAAATTTCACACTGAGGCCCTAAGCGAACTCCTCGAGTCTGACCAGAAATTTGGCTTCATCGTCATGGACGGCAACGGCGCTCTCTTTGGGACTCTGAGCGGAAACACCCGAGAAGTCGTTCACAAATTTTCCGTCGATCTGCCCAAGAAGCACGGTCGAGGTGGTCAGTCTGCCCTACGTTTCGCCCGTCTCAGGGAAGAAAAGCGACACAATTATGTGCGAAAAGTCGCAGAATTGGCTGTTCAGAACTTCATCACAAACGACAAGGTCAACGTTGCGGGCCTCGTCCTTGCCGGTTCTGCCGACTTCAAAAATGACTTGAATCAGTCCGACATGTTCGATGCACGTCTTCAAGCAAAAGTCATCAAGGTGGTCGACGTGTCGTATGGTGGTGAAAATGGATTCAATCAAGCCATCGATCTCGCCTCCGAGACTCTTGGTAATGTCAAGTTCATTCAAGAGAAGAAATTGATTGGCAAGTACTTCGAGGAAATCAGTCAAGACAGCGGTCGCGTCTGCTACGGTGTTGAAGACACATTGAAAGCTCTCGAACTTGGTGCGGCCGAAACACTGATTGTTTACGAGAATTTGGACGTGACTCGCTGGGTTTTGAAGGCCTCGGACGGCTCAGAGAGGATCTTGCATACCACCAAGGCTCAAGAAGCCAATCGCGAACAATTCATGGACAAGGAGACCGGTCAAGAAATGGAGGTTGTCGACCAAAGCTCGTTTCTTGAATGGCTCGCCGAGAAATACAAGGACTTTGGCGCCACTCTAGAATTCGTTTCGGATCGCTCCAGCGAGGGCAATCAATTCGTGAAGGGGTTTGGTGGTATTGGCGCCATTTTGCGCTACAAGGTCAACTTTGAGCAGTTAATTGACGCTGATGACGAAGACGAATTCTATGATGATTGACAATTCAACGACCTCGCAGGAGAGCGCGAGGAGCATCCATCTCCAGGCCTTGTTCAACAACCACCCAAGTTTGTTGACGGCAGCTTGACGGCAGCTCCGCGCTCTCCTGAGCGTCCTCGCGACGCCCCCAAGTCCCAGCCGCAGCAAGCAGGGACGCATCTGGAAAGTGCTTACACCAACGGCAAGCCACAATTGATTCGACTAAACGGATTGGGCACCAAGGACAGTGCCTTCACGCGCGCTGAGCGAGCAATGAAGCCGCCAGCAAGGCAGACCCTCGACCTACGCCACGGTAAGGCATCATCTGAAATCCACTAAGAGACTTCTTGACATCTGACTTGGGACCGATCACAGGACGTTCCAATCTTCGGAACATGGCCATGGTCTGAACTGGCTACGGCTTTCAGATCCCACAATCCTCGTCATCTTCTTCGACAGCCAGCGCAGTGGTCATCAATCCAACTGAGCCGCTGACACGAGAGGATCGGATCTGATATAAGCCCAACGTCACAGTCAATGTCTCAGACAACCGCGTACACCGACAACTGAGCGAGCGTCCGACTTTACTCGCCGCACCAAAAGGAGAGTGTGGCACGCACCAGAGACGCAAGAAGCTCTCGCATCACTCCGAACGATGGAGTCGAATGCTTTACGATATTGATCCTTTATGCGATTGAGCTGGTCATTCGTTGAACATCAAGCTCAACTTTTGTTTTGTCCTTACCTGAAGTTCGCTCTCAGGCTTCAATTTGCTGTGTCCGAGATTAACGAGTCGGTCCGTGTTCCTCGAATGGATCACAGTCGATAACCCCTGTGGCTCGAAACATCTTAACAGCAAAGAGCAGCCGCGGACCACACAGACTTTGTTCAGTGCAAACGAATTTTAGATAGTCACTCTTTCTTCAAGACCTGCTCACAAGGTTTTTGAATGCGATTCACTTCAGTCAGATCAAGTTGTACTCCGTCACTGTCAGGCCTTTGATTCGTCTTCTTGCTGATTCCCAGGTGATTGGTCTACAAATCTCCCTAGATATCTTAAAGTCTCGGTGAACTTGCCGAGCTCACTGAGCATCTTCATGAGGTTGGAGTTGCCATTGTTGTCCTCCTGTCCTCCCCATGCGTCATCGCTTCCCAATTCGACCTCCGCAACCGCACGATTGAGTTGATTTGGAGTTGCTTCCTCACACTCCACAAAGAACACATACTGCCAGGTCCGCGTCCTGCTTGGTCGGGTGTCAATGCTCGTCAGGTTGAACCCGTAGTGCTTGAACACGGCCAATGCATCGGCCAGACTGCCTGGTTTGGAGTGTGGGATGGTGAATGATATCAGGGACTTGTATCTTGAATCGTCGACGTGATTACGGGGCAAAAATAACGATGCGTGTAAATCTTCCGACTGCGTCTGGCGGTTGCGGTTGCGGACGACGAGAAATCTCGTAGTGTTCAACCCTGGCTCGTCCTCGATGTTCTCTGCTAAGCATAGTAGGTCATGCTTCTCACCAGCGATTTTTGGGCTGATTGAAGCGCTGATCCCATCTGTCACCGGAGTCCTGCTTTTCTGTTGGGATTCTCGAGCCACCAACTGAGCAGCGGCAGAGGTACTTCCCACATCAATGCGCTCCACAACGTTGGGAGGAAAATGCTTAGCCAAATAACGGTTACATTGGCCCCAGACTTGGGGATGCGTGTACAGTGTCCGGATTGCACGCAACAAGTCCCCCTTGTGTTCGTCTGACAGTTCTGGAGGCTGGGATGAAGTGGTGGCTGACCTTGAAGAAGGCGAGACAAACAAGCAATGGTGTACAGGGAGATAGTATTCCGCGCAGACTTCCAAGTCAGGATAGAGCATTGGGGTATGGCCACACCGGGCTAATAAGTCAAAGACCGGAACGACAGAGCCATTGGTGCTGTTTTCGAAAGGGACGACCGCAAAATCGTAGCTTATAGTCTGTTCAGAAGCTTCTGTTGCTTGAATAGCCGAGAAAATGACAGGGAAGGAGGGGAGTGGGTGTAGAGAGACATTATGCCCAGACGACGATGAGGCCCGAAAGACTTCAATGGCTGCTTGGTGGGAGAATGATGCCTCAGGTCCCAAGTAGGCAACGTTGAGTGTGGAGGCGTGGTTGCTATCTGCCATGTTGGGCCTCCTAAATTCGCTCTTGCTTCCCTTGGACGGCAGTGGAGGGGCCGTGAAATGCAGATGCAGAGAGTAGAATTGTTTGTATGTGGTTTGCATTTCTTCATCTTGCACGTGACTAGTAGATTGTGGGCTCGAATCAAGTAATACGCCACAGTATAAATATTGTCACGTGATTATCTGATAATGTACGGAGGACCGTTGACTCGCGATATGCTACTGTTACCGTCTCTCAGGTGTCGACGACAACCACTTCGACACACTTCTGATCTTTTCTGCATCTCCATCACACCGAGGAACCGATGCCCTTACGACAGGCTGGAAAGATTTGTGACTCTCCATATTTTCGCATGGGTTTTGTTTCATGCTCAGTCTCAATATGATACGACACTCCTGGTACCATCAAAGCACCATGCTCTCACTCGATCACCGCTCTCCCTGGAAAGGTAGGACATAGGTATCCGTTATTTGTGTCCTCGTGCAGAAGATCTCCGGTGTGAGGCACTGCTAGCACATCCATTTCGACAAGAATGCAATCTCAGTTCTCTCTCGCCATCGCCGCTGCTCCCCCTCCTCAGCTGTCCGGATGCCACCTTCCTCGCGAATTCCACCGCCATCGAGCTTATCCTCCTGTCCTCGATGATCCCCTTTGACTGCGACTAACATCAATATTATGCCTCATAAATCAGTTAGAAGAACTCTAGGTATTGAACCACCAGACCTCTACAGAGAACACTGGCATCCGGATCGCAAGAACATTGAGCGCGAGAAATGCAAAGTCTTCCGGAAAGAGCAGAAACTCCTGATCTGCGAGCTTCTGGACGATCTGCCGTCCTCGTCGTCTCATACCACACCCACCTTGTCGTCCGCCTCTCCTAGAAAATGGTCCTCTTTCTCTCCCATCCGGCGGTTGTTCAAGAGGAGCAAACGCCACCGCAGAAGCCAAGCCACATCCCACGCGGACCACTCCCGATCCAATATGACTCCGTGGTACAAGATTGTCGGCAAGATCTACCCGTCAGACAAGTCGACTGGAGTCTTCAAAAGCGTGCCCGCTGGCTTGTTGGCTCTTGAGCCCGTCTCCTCATGTCATCCTGAATTGATCCATGACGTACGACACTACCTTCGACAGCGTCCTCATAGACAAGACTGGACGGTCAAGGGTGCCTTGCCAAAATCTGGACAAACGCCTTCGACCGCTGTTGGGACTGAAAAGGGCCTATCATGGCGTTCGCCAGAGCTCGCAAACCGCGGCTGCTCCACGTCTCCGGCGAGTCAGCCACCCGATTCCCGCGGTCAGCGCCGCTTCGTTCTCCTTGAGCGCCGCGTCAGATGTAATTGCGAGGAGTCATTCCATCCGCGTCATCGTCTTCGAGTCTTCTACAAGCTCGGGTACGTACCCGATCCACAGAAGGCGGCCGAGGCGAAAAGGAGGGCTGAAAGGATTGAGAGGCAGAGGGCTCGTACGACGATCGCACTGAGCACTGCCACCATCGCTTGCGGAGCGGGAGCCGTAATAGCGGCTGGTACTTGAGAATAACAACATATCCGCAGTCGTTTTTCCTGTCATGGGCCATGTACAATAGCCCCGATAGAGTTCGCAGACCCAGTTCGTCTCGCGATAGGTAGCCTTGATTCTATTATCCTATTCTACCATCTCTTCTAGTCCAGGACCATATGCTCTCCTTCCTCCCAACCCCACGCGCTCGGACAATTGCTCACCAAATACAAATACAACAGAGCTCAGGCTGTTGGGTCATCGAGGCGGCGCAGGATAATCTAGTTTTCCATCAACCGTGGGTTGTCTCCGATGCAAGTGTTCCCTCATCACAACGGAGCAGTTTCCCTCTTCAACCACCTTGTGGTTCTCTCGTCCTTTTCAAAAAACCCACTGGTCTTCTCCCACACTTCCTGATGATATTCGTTCAACCAGAGCTTCTCCTCCGAATCCAGAAGACTGGGATCAATCAATTTCCTGCACATGGGCACCAGAGTGACATGCTCAAACCCGATCCAGGGCTTGTCTCCGAACTTGTGGTTCGTCTTGGCCTCGCGAGCCATCATCATATTCTCGATCCGAATGCCGAAGTTGCCGTCTTCGTAGTAGCCTGGTTCGTTGGAGATGACGTTGCCGATGCTGAGTGAGACTTCCGAGTATGCGGCTCGCGTGCCAATGCCGATGGGGCCTTCGTGGACATTGAGGAAAGAACCCACACCGTGACCGGTGCCGTGGCGGTAGTCGAGTCCCTCGCGCCAGAGATGTTGGCGAGCGAACACGTCGATGGCGAATCCTGTGGTGCCTTTGGGAAAGACTGCTCGGTCCAAAGCTATGACACCCTTGAGCACCAACGTGTATGCCTTGATTTCCATGTCGCTGGGGGTTCCGAAATGTAATGTCCTCGTGGTGTCGGTGGTCCCGTCGAGGTATTGGGCTCCGGAATCACACAAATAGACGGCATTCACGTCAACTGTCGAGCAATTGCCCCTCTCGGGTGAGTAGTGTATCACGGCTGCGTTCGGCCCCGTTGATGAAATAGTGTCAAAGGATAACCCGACAAAATGCTCGCCCTTTGCCCTGATTGCCTCGAGTTTATCTGCTGCCTGGACTTCATCGAGCCACGATCCACTCTGTAGCTCTTCTTCTAGCCAGGCGAAATATTCAATCAGCGCAGCACCATCACGAATGTGGCATTGCCGCATGCCCTCTAGTTCGGTGGAATTCTTGATGGCTTTCGCATCAGCAAGGGGACTTCGAGACTCTTCGACCTTGTCTTCTCCCCCTAAGCCGAGATAGAGCGCCCAAGACGATTTGTTCGACAGCAGAAGCTTGGTGGAACGGGGTTTCGCAACTCCGTTAGCTTCAATCTCATTTACTGCGGTTTCGGCAATGCCCATGAGGTCGCCAAAGAGGTCATCGTAAGGTTTGATTTGGACCGTCCCATCGAGGTGTTCTCGCACTTCGTTGTCTAGCTTGGCCGAATCAATATACAGCGTAGCCGAACTCGGTGTGACCGTTGCATATGAGAAGAACACAGGGTTATACGGGATATCACTGCCACGGAGGTTGAAAAGCCAGGCGACCTCGTCAAGCATTGATACGACCATTCCCACTGCCTTCTTCTTCTTCAACTCTTTGCGGAGCTCATCGAGTTTCTGTTCGTAAGGCTTGCCTGCGTATTTGTCAGAGAGAACAATAACCTTCTCTGCCGGCCTAGGTGGCCTGTCTGTCCAAATCTTATCGACCAGGTTCTGCGAAACTCCGACCAGGGTTGCATGTGACTTCTTTTTCAGTGTTTCACTGAGTTTGCGAGCATCAATGGCTGTAATCACGGTAGGGTCAACGCCGACAGTTTTGCCGCCTTGTGCCTGCTCTGTAGTCCTAATCTCAGCTCAGTCTTGCACATATAAACGCTCAAAGGGTTCGCACCATTCCTGCCAGGTGGGGACATCTTCCATGCCCTGCTTCAACAACAGCCAGTTTTCATCGAGCTGCTTGGAAGCTTGATTGAAATAGCGCCCGTCCGTCGACAGGGCAGCTTTCTCAAGTGTAATGACAGCCGTGCCCGCGGATCCAGTGAAGCCAGAGATATAGGCCCTCCTCGCATCGCACGGTGCAATGTATTCCGACTGGTGACTGTCCTCCGAGGGGACGATGTAGATATCAAGTTCATGCTTCCGCATCAATTCTCGCAGCTGCGACAGACGCTTCGTGGTATCCACCTTTTCCATATCGACGCTTCGTTGCGATCTTGAGAAGGAAAAGGACCGAACAGATTGTGAGGGGGTGAGGGTTACGGTAGGTATTTGCGGTCGAGGCGACGTGGTACGCAGCAAAGACGAGAGACGGAGAAACGGCCAGCGCATTTGAAAAGAAGGCACTCTGAGAAGAGGACCATTCACACTGAGCTATCTCAAAACCAGTCTTTATGCCGTGTCACGCGTATCAACTTGATTCGTGCCATGGCACGCATTGGCTTCTGCCCAACTAGGCAAGCGTGCCGAATATCTGTTACCGACGAGGCTGCAGCCTCGTGATAGCCTGCGACTTTCTTGTGCCTGAACCTCGTCCCATCCGCCCTTTCACAAGGCTTTGCCCATATGTCACTTTCAACTTGCTCAACCACCTGCTTGACACTTGAGAGAGACCAGACGCACATCCGCAGCGTAATGCCTGTTTTTACGCATTTTTGAAGGTCCATTGTGCCTGCTTGGGTTATACGGCAATCACTGGACTCATTGCGAATGTCCGAGCAGGACCTCGACTAGTTCAGGCATCAATCTCTCGTGTGGGCATTTGATTCTCTAGGTTGGTCCATGCCTCGTATAGGCCATACCTTCCACGATTGATGCTGTTACGGCATATTACAGTTTTCTGGCACACTAGTAGGGCAGCAAACGCGGCTTGACCACTTGGAAACTGTTCTCCTGCGCTTGCAGCAGGATGTACTATTTGCTGCCGCGTTGCACATATCATGGAGCAGTTGATAAGCGAACTTTATCAACCTACTAATCAACCGTCACCAGCGCGCATCAATGAAATCCAGAAACAAATCCAGAGGCTTCAGCGAGAAAAGTCAGCATGGCAACTGGCTCTGGACCTTCTTCATCATGGAGAAGCCACCATACGATTCTATGGTGCCTTGACTCTGACCATCAAAATCAATGCTGACTGGTAAGAGACCAAGAATACATTCCCTCTCCTTGCACAATCCGCTGAAACGGTTTTCAGGGACCAGGATGGCTTGGACAAGGACGAGCACATGAGAAAGTACCTGCTTGAAGCACTAGTACGAAATTACATTCGCTTAGTGAATCTCTCAGATTCCAGCTTCGTTCTCCAGAAACTCGGTTCGACTCTTGTCACCTTTTTTGCAAGGCCAGATTCCGGCTGGAGCCTCCCATTCAGACAGGTGGTGGCCTCTTTCCTCCGCAGGGACTATGTCTCTGAAGACGCTCTGCCAGACATGGATCAAGTTCTGGAAGCTTGCGACGACTGCTCGAACAATGAGCTCAAAGGAGTCCTCCTAATCGCTACCATTATGGCGGAGGACTTGAACGGTCGCTCTTCCAGCGCTCTGGACCAAGGAAAGCTCAACAATCTCGTGGGGGATAGTGCTCTAGACGTATGGCTTCTCCTGAGGTATTGCGTCAAGCGTGCAATCAATCAGCAGCAGGCAGAAGCACCGCCAGAGCAAGCAATACCAACTCGATCGGAAGACATGGTCCAGCAGGTAATGAAAGCCATACCGTACTGGGCCAGCATGATCAAGTATGCAGAGACTAGCCAGGCGCGACGAAGTGAAAGCATCGCCAGAGAATGCATTGCGACAATAGTCAACTATCTCGACGAGGACTTCTACACAGGCTCGGTGCTCCAAATGCTCATCTCCTTGGAGAACTCTTCAGGCAAACTCCTTCGACAGGCGCTGCCGAACTTCCCAGCCAGTATTGCCAGTTCTCCCAAGGCAAGAGAAATGGTCGATCTTCTTCTTCAGGGGGACTTTACTGCCGACGCAGTTCTTTATGTTGACCTTCTCGAGTCAGTCATCAGTCGCGTCGACATCACCAAACCCGATTTCCTGCACGAGCATCAGTACAGCGTGGTGATCCGAACTTTCCAGCAGCTTCTCTCCTGCGACGGGGTCGCTGTCATTGAGGATCCAGTATGCCAAATCGTCTTAGAGAGGATTACCGAAATTATGGAGGGTTATGCTGACTGGGGAGACGTGACCGAACCAACCCAGGCGTTGCTCAAGGGGTTGGCGGCGAATGCATGCGAAGCCTGCCTCCTTAAGATCAGACTTCCGGTCGAGGAGATGTCCAGCGAGACCCAAACTTGGGATGCTGATGACCGAGCGAAATTTCAAGACTTTCGTTACGACGTGCAGGACTTTTTCCTCTCGGCTTACGTGGTTCTCGGGAATGCATTGATTGGAGAAATCGTCAAGAGCATTCTTGTGCAAGCTACACCTCCGGATTGGAGCACCTTTGAGGCCGGCACGTTCAGTCTGATGGCATTCTCCGACACCATGTCAGCCAACCCAGATACGTACGATGTCCTCATCACTACAGTCATGGGGAGTCCGGCCTGGAGCTATCTCCTTCAGTCCGCCAACAATGTTCCAGATCGGGCGGTGCAGACTGCTATCAGATTCATCGCAGAAAATGTGGGATACTTCCAACGGCATCCCGACAAACTGGTTGCTATACTGAACTTTCTCTTCTCTTCGTTGCACTTGCAGGCGTCAACGTCTGCTGCCTCACGGGCCATATACAGCCTGTGCGACTCTCACCGACGAATGCTCAGTGAAGGACTACCTCAGTTTATGGAGTCGTTGACCTTGATAGGAGACATCGGCGAGACAGAGCGGCATCGCATATACGGGGCCGTCGCGGCCCTCATCCAAGCATTGGAAACCGAAGAAGCCAAAGTCGAGCCACTGTCACGTCTCCTTGCGCCCATTGGCCATGCACTGGCTACCCTGGATGGCAAGGATGGCGATGATGCCGACGTCTTGAGAGGCTGTGTTGACATTATGCAGACTCTGGCCTCAATCGGCAAAGGCCTGCGTTCTCCGGCCGATGTACCGGTGGACTTGGAAGCCTCGAGCTCGGGTTCTTCAGATTTTTGGACAAGCGGTCATGGCAGCATCGTTCAGCAGAGTGTACTCGCCATGTACCAGGCAACTCTGCAGAGAGCTCGACCATACAGTGACAGCGTATTTGTAGACGCCTGCTGCGACTTCATCAAATCCGGATTCACCGAGGAGCATCCGTCACCCTTCAAGGTTACCGATTCGACCGGACTCGAGCTGGTCAAGCAGTTCATCACTCTCGATAACCCAAGCATCGACAATACAATGGCTTGTGCCTCTAGTTTCCTGGCTTCTGTGTCACCGCGACATCTTCCCACCAGCGTCAGCGGCCTCTTGTATGCAGTCATCCCCATTCAGCAGCACCTTCTGTCGACATACCAGACAACAAAGCACCTCCCAGATAGCGATTTCCCATCCAGTTCGCTGGAGTTCTTGGGCCGCTTGCTCAACAAGTGGGGTGCAATGTGGTTTGCCATGCAAGACAGTCAAGATACAGCAGCCGTGTCCGTGGAAATGGGCTTGATTGTCATGGCAGATGCTGACACGCTCCCGCGTCGACTAGCGGCTGGATTCTTTACAGCTCTTGCAGAGGTCAGTGGGCCGGACAGCGGGTTAGAGAGCGAGGTGAGTGCACGGCTCAAAGGGGTGCTTCAAATCTACGGGCCGCGAATCCTCTCACTTGTGCTCCACCTTTTGGGAGGAGAATGTGCGCGTTCGGAGATCGACAGCCTGACCGAAACCCTCAAGAAATTCGTGCAGAAACAGTTCATGTTGAGTAAAGCTGTGCTCAGAGAAGCGATCAAGCAGGAGTCCATGGTCATGAGCGACAAAGCCCTCAGCGCCACCACGCCAGAACAACGCAACCGGTTTGTGGCGCAGGTGGAAACACTACGAGGTGCCAGGAAAACGAACGATATTGTAAAGGACTTTTGGATCGCGTGTAGGGGTAGTGGATTTGGCTATATTGCCTGACTGTAGGTGCTGCGGGTGAACGAGGAGTAGAACCAAGAGATAGAAAGAATACGAGACATTGAGATATCCACCAAGGGGGGTTATGAAGGAGGATAGAGTACAGAGAATATCTCAGGGGAGTTACTGGTAACATGTGATGGATGTGGCCCCCATTGGAAGAACGAGGAGAGGAGTTGTTGATGAGGTGCCTGCGTCTCCAATTCTCATACAAGTCGCGATTCATCTCACACTCTCCGTTACATACGCTCAACCACCTTGTTGACCATGTTTTAGAACTCGGGCCTGTGCAGGCCAAATGCCTCTTTTCCTTTGCATTTGATCAAAGATGCGACTCTCCTGTTCTGAGCTCTGCAATTTCCGCCACTATGAGCGGTAACAATCCTTATGCCGTCAACGGCGGGTATGGGGGACTTCGCCAGTCCAACGACTCCAACCCATACGCCCCTACAAACGCTCCCAATTCTGTCTCCGGCAGTCGCTACGCGGATCCATATCTCAATGCACAGAATAACGGTTCCTCTCCCTCCGTCAACAGTTTTGGTTCTCAAGAGCGCCGGCGAAGATCAAACCCGTATGACCAGCGCGATCGAGATTCGCCGAGCCCACTGCCCTCAACGCTGTCAGGTCAGGGGGGAGGAGTAGCAGCAGGAGGAGGGGGATATGGGGGAATGCCGCGTGCAAGATTCGGAGACGGGCCTGCTCCTTCGAGGAATGAATATGACCATGGAAGAGCAAGGGATCCGCGCGAGCACGAGCAGAGGCAGCCAACCCCATCGTTCCGGGAGAGGGAGAGAGCGTCCAACGAGGGCCAGAGAGCATACAATGAGAGTCGGAGTCGAGATGGCCGAGAGATGCGAGGACAGATGCCTCCTCCGTCCAACATTCCCTCGAAACCGAGTCAATCCGGCCTGAACCAACAGGCGCCCACCAACGGTTACACTGCTCCCCAGAACTACCCTCCTCCCGACAGGGCCAACCGACATTACTCTCCGCGACGTCCACCAAAGAGCATGGACGAAATTTTGCGGCACATACAGTCCAATTGGAAGGATATGGAAGGTGACGAATGCGTCCCCGTGAAGATGGCTCTCCGGCTCATGGACCCCAGTTCGTTGGGCCTTGCCGACAAAGAGGGGGACTTTGCCAACACACACGTCGACCTACAGAAGTGTTTAAAGTCTGTGGTCAACGAGCATTATGCCGACTTCAATAGCGCTGTGGGCACGTATCACAAAATCCAGAATGCCATCCGCGACAGTCAAAGTCGTGTGAGGCATTTGAAGCTCGGCTTGATGAACGTCAAGGACGGCATGCTAACGACTCGGCCGGAATTGAGGACGCTGGCCGAACAGAGCGGCGAGCTGGACGACATGCTCGTCACTCTGAGCAAAATCGAGTCCTTCAAGCTCATACCGGGAAAGCTGGAAGAGAAAATCAGTGAGAAGAAATTCCTCGGAGCTGTTGACATCTTGATGGACAGCCTCAAAAACATTACGAAAGGCGAGTTTGATGGAATTGGCGCCATCTCGGATCTTCGAAGCTATTTCAACAATCAAGAGAGTACCCTGTTGGACATTCTCATCGAGGAGTTGCATGATCATCTCTATCTCAGAAGTCCTTATTGTAAAGACCGGTGGAAGGGGAAGAAAGCCAATGGAGAAGACAGAGATCCAAAGGACAACATGATGGCCGTGGGCATCAATGCTTGGGATCGACCCTTCAGCCACTACCTGAGCAACGTCGACCTCACGACACCCATGGTGGAAGATCCCACGAAGAATCCTGAAACCGACACTTTCTACTATATCCACATGATTATTGAATCGCTCAACAAACTGGGTCAACTCGGGGAGGCTGTTTCGAGAATTGAGCAGCGAATGCCAATCGAGTTGTACAAGGTCGCGGAGAAGACTAACCACGACATTGATGCCAAATATCCCAGTCATCTGAGAGCCCAGTTCAACAAAGCGAACCGAAAGACATACTCGTTGCAGGTGAATGATGGGAGAGCACAAGTGTTGTCTGACTTTCTGTGGACCTTGTATTCCAAATTCGAAGCCATCGCTGAGAGCCATCGAGTGCTGCACGAGGTAATTGGAGGCATAGCAGTCAGGGAGAAGGCTAGCAAGCCGGACAAATATACCACGGGCTTCAAAGAGCTATGGAAATTGTATCAGATGGAGATGCGGTCGATCCTGCACGACTACCTAGCTACAGACGGCGATCACTTGACGTTGCGGTCTGGATTGGGCGGCACCGCCAACACCGACGTCTTTGCTCGACCTCAGCGGGACAGGAACAAGAAGATGTTCCGCCTGGCGGAGATGGACCAGAAATCTGAATCCATGAAAGCCGAAGAGGATGAATTGAACGAGATCCTCAAGAGCTCTGTACCAGGCCTCGTCAGCAAATCCCGGGGACGGGATGGGTCGGATCTGATAACAGACCGCAGTGGACAGGACAGCTCGGTGGCGGCTCACAAGTTGTTGGTCGAGCCCGGCGTCTTCAACATGACCATCTTGTTACCTCCGTCCTTGACATTCCTCCAGCGCCTGAAGGATATTGTACCCTCGACGGCACATATCCCCATGAGCACATTGACCACGTTCCTGGACGACTTCCTCATCAATGTGTTCCATCCTCAGCTGGAAGAAGCAGTCACAGAGCTCTGTGCGCAAGCCATGATTGACCTGGAAGCCTTCTCGGAAGACACGCAATGGACGAAGCATTCGCCACATCCGATCTTCAAAGGCACAGTATCTTTCATGGCATTGATCCGCGCCTTTTCGGGGATGCTGAGCTCGATACCTCAGGATCAAATATTCACCCAACTCCTCATCGACCAGCTTGTCACATATTATGATAAGTGTTATGGTTTCTACAAGGCTTTAGTGAGTCGCGTGGCGTCTTCGGACAACGACCAGAATGGCAGCACCACCTTGTCAACCAAAACGGCGGCATCGCTTGCAGCATCGGGCGATGTCCATGATGTCGCACTGGAGCTGCTGAACTACGACAAATCGACCAACAAGAGCATGTCGCGATCCAGCATGATCTCCAAAGAGGTGCAGACTCTGCTTTCTGCAACCAAGACGAACCCGCTCTCTGCCTACGACATTATCTCCGACCCCAAATCAGTTCACCAACTTTCTCTGCTCTACAACAGCATGCAATGGTTGGGCGCCGCGCTGGCGCAGATTCGACACGTCGAGAGCGGCACGCATACGGGGCTTTCACATGCCAGAAGCGGCTCACAAAACAGGAGTGTCCGACGGTGGACGTTGATCACCAGTCTGCGAAGTGGCGGATCCAGCAAGTCGCCCTCGTACCCTGGCGCTGCTGTCCCTGTTTTCCTGCCTCTCACATCTGAGACCGCCATTCCTTTCGACACGGTGGTATCGTCCTTCCGCTCACTGGCACAGACATGCCTGCTGACCCTCCACATCGACGTCCGGTGTGGTATCATTCACCAACTATCGCGTACGTTACGCGGGCCTGACTATAATAAAAGCCCAACGTCGCCTTCAGACAACCGAGACTCTGCAGGTGCTCCACCTCTCGATTCGGGACTCTATCCATATGTCCTATCTTCCCCACCGTCTTCGGCATCCCCACTGATCCTCGAGCTCAACAATGATCTCATTGCTTTCGACTCCAACATTGCGTCCTTTCTGGGCACTCGGGAGAGGAATTTCATCCTCAGGGGGCTTTCACAGCTTGTGGACCGCTATCTCGTGGCCGCAGCGGATGCGATCGGGGTGATGAATACAAACGGAGCAGAAAGAGTCAGGATTGATACCATGGTGGTGCAGCAGAATCTGAGAGCGATACTGGCGAACACAACGCACAAGAGACGAAGTTGGACCAACGACAACAAGGACCCAGCTGGTCTTGGTATCTCAGGCGCCGATGACACCGACGGAGATGACGACGACGACGGGCTGCTCACTTCCTCGAGTCGATATTTCGACCTCTTCCTCACCGGACCAGATTCGATCCTGCAATACGTGCGGGACTGTAAATCGCAGAAGAAGGATGTCGGGTACACATACGACGAATTGCGCACACTGGTCGAGTTGTGTTTCAGCGCAAAGTTGAGGGGCGAAGACCGAGAGGAGGCCATCCGGGCGAGAAAGGGGTTACAGGATGCACTGCTAGAGCTGGGCGAGGGAATGTGGGACAGCTGAAAGCGTGCGTGAGAGGGTATGTCGATGTCGCCTTTGGAACGATGCTATGCGGATTGCGGAAGAATTTGTTTTGGGATTTTCGCATATAGCCAGCCAGCCAGCCAGTCAGTCAGTCAGTTAGTCAGTCAATCAACCAGCCAGCCAGGTAACTCCCTAGGTACCCAAGTATACGGGGTATATTCTGACGGTATCATGTATCATTTACTCGCCAATTTGGTTGATATGTATGTGTATATGTCTATGTATGCAATGCATGTATGTATACGTGTCTATCTAACTCTATCTATCCATTATGTGGTCGAAGTGAGCTTTAATACATGATAACAATGTCTGGATGTATCTCTGTATGTAATATATTTGTGTGTGATCCAATATATATTCCAGTGTCTTATCTACCTACCTTGTTGTCCCCCTTTTTCTTTATCGATCTATATTTTCAGTGTCGTGACAAGTGAGGAACTTGTGTGTGGTTTCGTGCGCAACTGTGCGTGCGAGGCTGAGGAGAAGGAAGAATGAGAAGGAAGAAGGGTGTAAGACGACAGAGAGGTATCGAGGACAGCAAGTAAAGATCCATACATACCTACAGACATATATACATACCTGGGCATGTTTGGTGGGTAGGACACACACATAGGACCAGGTACTGTAGGTAGGCAGGCCAGGGAACAGACCTACAGACCTGTCTCCTATAATAGGAAGACCGTCCCTTTCTTACCTATCTATGCCTCGACAGTGTGGTCTTAGCTAGACTAATATCTGCTGCATCTCCTTCTATTCGATCTTTTTTCGTCTCCCTCCGTGTGTCTTCCCGTTTCCAACTCTCGAAAGTGGAAATGACTCGAGCCTCTTTATGTTCCCCCTTCCCATGCTCGTGAAATTGACTCTGCTTTTCCCTCTGTAAACCCTAACCTTTGTATGGAGGAATTGTCTTGGTTTTTCCTTTCTGTCTTTTTCGTTTTTGGACGTATTCTTGTGATTCTCTCCTCTTGACGACCCCCTTTTTGCATGTACTCTCTCGTCTCTACGCCCACAGCAGCCCTGATGTTCTTCCTCGTGTTGATGAGCATTCTCGATTCGGGCGCAAAGGGGGGTTTAAAAGCATGGATATTCCGGCACTGGACGTCGAAAATATCGCCCTTGCCTGTGGTATGACTATTTTGTCTTCTCATGCACTTGTGCCACACTGCGCGTAGCACGCCAGAAGACTCCTTCGGTAACTTACATCCACGCAACCTAGTCAGCCTTGCCTTCTGTTTCAGATGGAATAATCGGTGGCCGTATTCCCATGCACGGACGCCAAGATTGAATGTGTGCTGAATTCCATCACTTTTTGTATAGACCAAGTCACACTTGCGTCCAAAATTTTATAGCTTTTAGACCTGTAGTAGAATCGTGGACTGGATTGTTCGAGATCGAGCAAAGAAATCAGGTTGAATGGTCGCCGGTGTAGAGAGGGACATGTTCGACTCGTCTGTGATTCCGAGACTGCTTGCTGCATCAGTACACTCATCAATCAAATGTGAACACTTTTTAGGGTCAGGGTTAGGATGATGTATTCCCAACGTCTTTCGTGAACGGCCAACTTCATGCCATGAACAAGACCTGACGATATCTGTGATTGTTGGGTCAAAGCCCTCTCCTTCGCAAAGATTTTGTCATCATCAGGTCCGAACGCTGATAAGCCAAGGCAGAATTGCTGGTACCGAGACAAGAAGCCATGCTCGGGTTGCGTAAAGTATCCTCAAGACATCCTATTCTCCGCTGCCTCAAAGTTGAAGAGTCTTTGCATTATGTGCCGAAGCCACTGTAGCATCTTCACCTGGTAGGTTCACAAGTCAAAACAGATGATGCGATGCCTTGTCTCGAGTTTTGCTTCATCAACCAATGCTTTTGACCATTCATTATGGAGGCAATCACCATCCACTGCGAGATGCAACTGCGATTCTGTGCCTTTAAGGCTGGAAGACTGTTGACATTGAAAGCAGGGGGACCACTGTGCATTGCGTGCGAAGGAAAGGGACTTTGAGGGAAGGCTTTCCGCTATAAGGCTGTGAAGGAGGCTTCTGGCATCGCTCGAGCCTGCTCAGAGGCCATCGGGGAGAAAAGACAGAGACATTGTATCCGGCGGTAATGTTGCATGAGGTATATCGTGCTGGAGAAATCGGAGAGGCGGCTGCGTTCAACTTAAGTAGAGCATTCGCATTGAAACCAGTCAATGTGATCGGAGGAGATGCACCAGCACCAGCATCCATTCTGGGAACCATTATCCTCAAACAATACCCCGTAGCTCGAGGTTCCTGAGACGACGGGACTCTGTTCCGGCTTAGACAAAGAGAGGCTGACCAGTGGAGCACACTTGTGTCTTCCTCCTGCGGCAAATGCCACCAGGATAAAACTTCCGGGCAAGTTCTGGTGGGATCCTAGGAAGTGCCAACTCTTGATCTTCAAAATAGAGGCCAATCCGAACCCAACTATCGGGGCTTGTCCTCCAAGTTTCAAGGCGACAGTTTACCACGGTTGGTGATTCGATTGTTTGCGGGCTTGTGGGGGATCTATGCGTCCACAACCCGGCAAAAGACGTCTACTTGGTCGCCGTCTGGTGTACAGAGACCACCACTCTTGACCAGTGGTTTGGATCTAGAGGTATCGACTCCTGTAGTTTCGCCCCAAGGGGAAGAGCCACTCACCGAAAGTCATCAATGCTGTGAGTGGCTGTCGATGTGCCAGAGTGTGGTAAGAAATGGGATCAAACGCTATCCAGCCACCATCCACCCCCAGTCGTAGACGAGGCCTTGTTGCAAGGAAGTGTGGCTTAACCTTACGCTAGGATCCCACCAGCATCAGGTTTTCTCTAACAGAACGAATTGAAGGGGTCGGGAGTTGCTTCTCCTCAACGAATAATTGGAGAAAGATTGCCATGGCTCCCGGATCGCAGATACATGTCCACGCAAATTCTAGCAGTGGGCGACTAGCAGGGGGCTAGGACCAGGGCTTTCTGCCCTTTTGCTTGCAAAAAGATTTTCGGGCAGATTGTGGAGGCCGATCAGGGTCGAAGGCAAAGAGAAGATGGTGGAAGAGGTACCGTAGCGGTACGTCCAAGTAATTACTGGTACTCATTGACGATTCCATTAGGGAGGCCGCCACTTGTGTGTCGAGCCGATTGGACAGATTCATCTTAGCAGGGCGATTCTGCCATAGTTGCATATCGTGCGGCCACTTGCCCCGATCTTTCTCTTTCCCAACCTTACAACCCGACTCTGGGCCAAGCAGGGTTTCGTGGCCAACTCTCGTCCCATGCCCATTTCCCTCCATCTTTCGACCGCTTCTCCAACATTTTGGCTGAGACGAACTGGTCTGCTGTGATCCCGGCTTTTCTCTGTCCCAGGAACAATCGAACAGGTTGTGGCTGATACTGTGGCTGAGATAGTGTCGAAATCTGGAGGGAAAGGATGTGTGGCTATCCACAGAATTGTGGCCGTCAGTTATCGATTAGAATCATACCTTGACAAATTTTCGATAACGTAGCCATCTAATCAGGGTGTCTTCACTGCCGCCGAGTTGCAAGGAGAATCCCTCCTTGTTGGTCGATAGGACAGGGTCGCAACGTCAACACCGTCCATCTGAAAACCCGGCGGTCTGATTTTGGACCAGCACCCATCGTGGCAACAAAATGCCGAACCGCAAAGACGCTCAAGATCTTAAGCCATCACCCAAAGCAGGAAGCGGTGAGCCCGGCAAATCACGGGTCAGGATAGGGAGAGCCTGCGATCGCTGCAAGATCAAGAAGAGCAAGGTGAATCGACCCCCTTGGGACAGTTTTTTTGTTGACGATCCCAGTGCAGAAGCATTGTCAGATGGCTGATTTCTCGCGTAGTGCGATGGCAATACCCCTTGCTCGGCGTGCCTAGCAAGTGAGAGCACGTGCGAATATAGCGCGCGACGACGAAGAGAGGCAAGAGACTGGTAAGTTACTGACCGTATCAACACCGGCGCTCTCGCAGTGAACCACCTTGCACAGGAAGCCTGATGTTTGTTGCTCTAGGTATTGGGGTATGCAGGACGTGCTTGACGAGGCGCTCCAGAGACTCTACTGGGCATGTCGGGAAGGTCGCGGGTTCCCAGGAGTGATTCCAGACGAGAGTGGCGGTCGGGTATCGACTGACGCGATTCTTCGAGGACTGGGATTGAGTCCTCCACCGATAGACGATACGCGCGTGCTAGGGAGCCGGTCAGATTCAGTCTTGGACATGCAGGCTCATTCGCATCATTCACGATTATATCGCCCACCGGATGTCCTGTCACCAGATTTGTCGCGCAACAAAGCCCCCTCTTCTGCCATGACCCCCTTGTCCACCACCAGTGACGACAGACTCACCTTTGTAGAACCGGCACTTGATGGTGGCGCAGGGCGAAGGAGAAGACCACCGTCCGCGATGGACGTAGACAAGGAGGGCGATCTATCTGACGGCCCGCCGGAGGGATATCCGGACGGCCTCGGTCAACAATTCCAAGAAAGTCTGGGTGGCGGCGCTGATCCTGCAATGCTGCAAGATGGAGATATGGGTGTGATGGAGGGCACATTATACCCAGACATGAGCGCTATGACCTTTGGGGAGGGGGGACAACCGGGTCCTCAGAGTCACCGGATACCCATGCAACCTGTTGCTAGCCAGTTCCATCTCGACGGCCTCCCCCAGGACCGGTATCGACCTGATGGACAACAGGAGTGGCAAGGACGGGTTCACCAAGTCGGTAGCATGCTTCCTTGGCCAGGTAACATGGCATCCATGTATAGGACGGATAACCAGGACGACACCAGAGACGGATTCGATGAGCTTGGGGAGGGAGGACGATGACGCAATCGAGAGGCAAGTCCGCCGTATTTATTTCCCTGGGGAGAGGTCGACAGCTTCCCCTTTGGCAGGGCTCAAAGAGGAGAGTGATACATATTGAGGTTGAGGGGACCAAAGGGCCTCGTCCGAGAGTGAGAATTGAGGCACTTTGCAAAACCAGTTGCGTCTCTGGAGACCAAGTATCTGGAAAAAGGAAAAGAAGACAGGGGGAAAGGTCTCAATACGGATCAAGGTATAGAAGTATCGAGGATGGGTCGACTTCACGACGCAGAATGACTTCAAATGCCGCAGAATGAGGGCTGAGGGCTGGAGGCAGGAGGATTTGGTGGCCAACGACAAGAAATGAGGTCTGGGAAATGAAAATGAGAGGGATGAAGAGAACGAGCGGTATGGAGAACTTAATAGGCGTGAGCATTTAAATGGAACAAGTTAGAGTGGACGGGCAACAGATAGTGCTGAGTGGTGAGTGGTTGAAGGGGCGAGACATTCGACGCAGATGCGGATTCATTTTCCGTCTGTAGACGAGAACAGTAAGGCGCCAGCACCTAAGGGCTTCCAGGCGGGAGGCATCCACCAGGTCGCAGCTGAGAGGGCAAGGCGGGACACTGGCGAGCCCTGGGTGAGTGGCCCTTAGGCTTCTAGCTAGGCACCAAGACCTCTACTCGGTACTTACGCACCTACTTGTACTTGTTCAGGCAGGCCCTCCCTGCCCTTGGTAAGAGAAGTGGCAACTCGAGCGGAGCAAGGATGGTGACACGAGGAGAAAAAGAAAGACCAGGCACGTGATTCTTATCGATAACGCAACGTCCTGGCTTTTCATTCATCCAGTAGTACCGACAAGCCGAGTACTAGGAAATCGAATCACCCACTCATCACCAACTTACAATCCACGAGAGAGTACAGAACTAAAGCCCATAACATGTCGTCCAATGTCGGTCTCTCCACGCCGCGCGGCTCAGGAACATCAGGTTATGTTCAGCGCAACCTGTCCGTCCTCAAACCTCGCGCCGTCGGCATCGGCGCCCCCTACAGCCTTGACTCTGCGCGACAAGGGCCCAAGACTCGGAAGCCCGACCAAGAAATCCTGAACCATGACCGCCTACGAGCCATTGAAGTCAAAGTTCTAGAACTGAGGGAGAAGCTGGAGGAAGACGAGCTTGAGGAGGAGAAGATAGACGAAGAGTGCGACAAGCTGAGAGAACAACTGACCAAAGAGACGGAACGAGAGAAGAATCGGGACGGTGGGAGATCAGGAGGCAGTGGTGCTAGGAGAGTGGATGGAAAGGGTCTCAAAAGTTACCAGGTGCATGAGTTGGCCGAGGCAAAGGAACAAGAGAGTGAGCGACTACGCAGGGCTCTCGGGCTAAAACCTGGTGAGATCACCCAAGACGACGAACATCCTATGGCAAGACAGGAGAAGAGACGACGGGAGAGAGAGGGAGTCCAGGAAAAGACGGAAAGCGTTGATTGAATTCCATGAGGGAATGACCCAAAACAACAGACGGCAGGGTTCTATATCTCGAGAGTCCTAGCAACACTCGCCCTTCCCAGCAAGGCAACTCGCAGACTGCGGGCGAGATGACAGCCATTGCTCCTATTTCTCTTCCGACAGCCAGATCTTGGAAAATCGGCGGTGTTGCCATGCCTGGTCTCGAATCCACCAAATTACTCGCTGGAGACACAGGTCTGGGGCTCATGGACGTCACCATCATCCAAGATCAGGGAACAGAACTGTCGCCACCCTCAGACTGCACTGCCGTGGTGCACAAAACCGGATTCTAGCGACGCTGGAGAATTCTGGGTTCGCAAGTCGCAATGTTACCGTCATGAGCTGTGGAAAACCCATCCAGAGCATGCATCATCTGTTCCACACTTCCGAAAAGGTCCTCGGCCTACACTTTTCTGCAGTCGTATGCTTCCATCCGTGGTGGACGTTGCCTCGTCAATCTACTGAACCCGCATATGCATCTCCACTTCAGCGAAGATGAAGGGTCGAGGATGTCCGCGAATCCATCGAAAGGACCGCTCTGTAACCTCGACAGCTCCTTCGCCCTGAAACGCATCGTCTCCAGAATGGTCAAATCGGATGTAATTATCGTGTCTCGTAACGAATTTGTACAAAATTTCTGTGATAGATATGTCAGTCAACCGCACTGGCACCACCCGGGGACTTGCGGGTTCTATATGCAATCCACCTGGTCGTCTCCATATAATATGTCGTAGATTTTCGAGCGAAGCTGTGGACCAGAAAAGCCTGTCGATCTCTAGATCCCTGGCCACTTCGATCTCACCTTGCGTACCTTGTGCTCGTCTTGTCCGGCTCGAAAGCGGAATGAAGGCTGTCATCTCCATGAACCGGCAGTCTTGTCCATAGGACGCTCTGACCAACTTGCTGATGATCACAGCAGCAATGATAATTAATGCTCCGAAGGTGACAATCAATATGATCACTACTAGCTTGAACGGCTGGTAGATATTTGACTTGAGGATCATGTTATTGCAGAACCACGAGTCCTGTTCGTCTGTGGGTGGCAGGACGTATTCGACGAATTGTGGTTCGGGAGCGACCTACCCAGTAGCCCACTGGAAGACCGTCCGCGGGAGCTGTGCCATTGCAATGGAGTGATAATGCTCTAATTCGAGAATCCATTGATTTTCGGGCAGGGCGACCGATAATACCGCACCACTTCCGCCAAAAATAGTCCCGTTGCTTGCCAGAAGAGGGTTGGTCGTCGATGAGAGGTCTCCGGCAACATTTCTCAGGTTTGCTAGGGTCACAGCGCACAATATTCGATTGAGCGTAGCATTTCCATGAGGTGTAAGTGCGTCGTTGGACGCAGCGACGTTTTAGACCTAGTCGAATACAAGAAAGCTGGTACAGATGTTATTAGCGGTACAAAACTTATGCAGCTCGGTGCAACCAAGCGTGCAGATGATAATCAAATCACGTGATTAGACACGTAAACAGTCTTGATAGTCACGTCGCGTGCGTCGGGTCTACCTAGCCAATCAAATCCACGGCTTTTTGGATCTTTTCGTTTCAATCAATAGGATTGCAACAAGTACAAGCAAAGGAGCTTGGACGTGTACAGTGCAGGGCTCGGGGAGGTTTGGAGCGAATGTGTATAATACAGTGCATGATCACTGGAGATCCCATTCTGCCACGTTCACCTATCTTTGCCCCTCTCATAAGTGTAACTGTGATCGTGATCGCGTCATGGCCAGGCAGCCCGACGCGGCCTTTCTACCGAGACTTGAAACCCCCGTGATATCGATGCTGGCCCAAGATTCAGGCAGAGAAGGAACTAATGTAGTACTGACCCAGTGTCAGCATCTGGTCCGTAAGGCAAATGTCTTCAACTCACCGTGAGACAGGGATCTCCCTCGTCGCCGCTTTCGTCCGCCGGCAGGTACACATATAGAACCAAGGCCCCTTCATTGATGAAACATGCAATAACCTTGGTACAGACTCGGCCGACACTGAGAACCCTGGACCAGTCCTTGGCATCGATCCGAACCCTGGACCACCCCGCCTCATTCTCCCCGTTCGGGCCACCGAGCTCCTTCATTCTGGTCGTGGGGTGATCTGTCAAGTCTGGAAAATGTTCCGGATCAAGCTGGGGATGGGCCAGTCCCGTCCATCGACTTGAGATGTTGAGAGCGTCGGTTTTGATCGAGACCTTGAGCGAGCCATGCATGTTGGCACTGAGTTCCAGCCGAGGACTGGTGCTCGAAGACCCCTTGGTTGTGGCGAGTGCCAATCGTGTGAAACGTTCGGATATTGTCTTGATCTGAACCAGAGGAGGAAGATAGATGTTCACGTCTGGTTCCGGCGTTCGGGGTTGATGGAGGCTCTCGACCACCGTCGGCGCCAGGACTTTGACAGGGATGTCTTGAGTGATGATCGTCTCTCGTTCACCGGAGCCACTACTATGGGGTTCGTGAAACGATAAATCATCGACCTCATCGAAGTCGAACTCTCCCGCACCGCCTTGGCCCCTGACTGTTGTAGGACGGGCCACGACATTGTTGCCGCTGCTAAAGGAGTTGGTCACAATCGTCAACGAAAGTATGGGGACGTTGTCCTTCTTGGTCAGCCTGATCTGTGTAGAAGTCGCCCCAAGCGCCGACCGGAGAGCTCGCGAAAGGGCTTGGATGGGGACTTCCAAGTTGATTGTGTTCTTTGGTGACGCAGATTGGAGGACGTATGTCTCAAAGATCATCTCGGGCCTCAAGACGGACCAGACTTGGCTCCCTTTGTCGGGGATGATGGTAAACTGAACCCCATCGTCGTCAAGCCGGCACCAGGCAATCTGGCCCAGAGAGGCCAACGAGGCGCAGAATTCTGAGAAGCTATTAATTGGATTGAAGCGAGGCGAGGTAAGTGTGGAGGCCGCCTACTTGCGAGTAGATTCACATTTTTGATCTGGCTCTTGAAGCGCATTGCATTGTTCCTGGGACGATCAGATCGGCGCGTTGCAGGAGAGGGGCAGTGCAGTGCACGATGAAGGCACTCGTAGGGAGATTCGTTAAATGTTTAGCAGCGATGAATGGGTTTAGCTTGAAGAACCTGTGAGAGAACATCAGCCACGGTTCCACGCGCCCCAAGACAACGGAAACGGCGCGTCCTTCCGGGTACGCGAATTGGCGAGAAGGATACTCATCTCGCCTATCTGCAAGACGGCCATACCCGGCATGAACACCATCAACACACACCCACAGAGACCAGTACCTACTAGGCAGACAGGGGACCAGCGAACCAGGGGGATTTTCCTGGGGGCAGCTTTGTGGGTGGCGTGTGGGAACCTGTTACATACAACAAAACCATTCAGCATCAACATCCTTTTCTATTTCCTGATCGTCCTGTTATGATTGCATCCTCTTAAGCACCCCTGCTGTGTCGCTCCTTTGACCCTTTTGCACGAACTACCGCCTGCGCAGTGCCACCAATCATCCTCAAACATTGTCTCGAATGTCCTCGCACTACCGCCACTCGTGAGCGCTGGACAGCAGCCTTTTCAGCATGCTGCTATTTTGCTTCTACGGAGGCTGGAACTCTTTGAGAAAGAAGCAAGAGTGCTTGCTGGCAAGATAGACTGAGGGCATACTTTGATGGAGAAGATGGCACCCAAAACTCCCACAGCGCCGCAGTTCCCTCGCTTAGACCCTCCGTCACCATTTCGCTCTCCCTCTCGGTCCCCTCGACGCAGAGCTCAATTCGCCATTCGAGAGCTCGACCCTCTCCTTGGAAACTTGACGCCGGACTCGACGCTGAGAGCACTGCAGGCCACAGAAACGATTTCCGGTGGGGCTGCGCAAGAAGATGCTTTGACAACGAGCATTGCGGATGCAACCCCCGCCGAGCGAGAAATTGGGATAAGAGCCGCTTTCGCCGCTCAGAAACTGCGGGAATGGAAGAATGAATTGTCACAATGGACGTGGCCAGGCAAGAAAGAGAGGGGATTTGGTCTAGGATTTGTACCTCCGTCAAATTCAAGCGGCAAGGCTGAAGATTACCGCGGCTGTTTGCCTGCGTCTGTGGCGGAGGACTACGAGGGGAGAATCGAGGACATTAGGGACGACCTGGACAGTTTGGGCATTGACGAGATCAAGGACCATGTGCTCGAAGCTCATCTGCCAGCATCGAGTCCGACAACGTCGTCTCGACCCGTGGGTCCACGCTCCAGCTACGGAAGAATGCGCGATTTCACTGCCCTGATCACTGCGACGGTGATCCAAGCACTCCCAGACCTTGCCAAGGTGAATATGCTGCTGGACACCTGGGACGTGCGGTTAAGAGTATTGAGAGACCTCCCGAGATTCCTCGATGTTATGCACTCCACCCAATCCGAGATCAAGCAAGCATTTAAAGAGATCAGAACACCAGATTCCGCCCAAGCGCTGACTGACTCGTCTTTGGACGAGAGGAAAACGACGTTGGGTGGACGGGTGTCGGACATGGGGCGTCGCATCGATCGATTTCTGGATATGCTTGAAGGGCGTGAGGATTCTCTGCCACAGGCCTGGATCGATACCCTCGAGAAGATCGAGCTCGACTATGCCACCTGGGCGGTCGAAGCAGACCACGTTGTGCTCAGAAACAAGCTCGCCTCAAAATCTAGCAGAGACACGGAGACGAAAAATATTGCTGGAAGCCCAGCACCTCCGGAATCCTCACACCAAGGAAGTCCATTGCGAGAACCAGACGAGCTGTTAGAGGTCGCCCAACCTCCTACCACGACCCACAACCTACCTGAAGACACAGTCCCAGATATTTTTCCATCAGACAAGGAGGCCGTCAAAACCAAGCACAAACCTTCGCTGAAGCTTGACCTTTCCGACCAAAAGGGCCACAAGCGAGATGTTTCCAAAGTCTCGGTTGCTGAGTCCATGTACTCGACGTTGTCGGATATATCAAACGCAGAGATCATGGACGCCAGGACAACCAGCGTGCTTCCAAGTCCCAAGATTCATGTGGTGGAGAATCCTCTTCCGACAAGCCACGATGAGATTGCTTGGTTTGGGTCGACGTACGCAGCTCAGCAACAGCTGGCTTTGAAGCCGCCCATGCTCCAGCGTGCGTCGACTGCCTCCATAGAGGTCTTCCCGAAAGACAAATTGAAACAAGTTGTGCTGAGACGGGCGGCCAGTTGGGACATTCTGACGCAAATGGCAGAGTCGGCAGACAGCACTCCCTCCAAAGCACTGACACAATTGACAGGTGGTGCCGAGTCTACGGCGAAGGCGCCTACAGCTACAGTGGAAGTACACGAACACTCATCACCGGCGAGCGAGGCTTCGACTCCCGTGCAAACAACCCTCGAGGTCAGGTCTTTAGATCCACACTCGACGCCCGAACCACTTATGCCCGTTTTGCCAAGGAGGTCGAGCAAGCGCATCAGTACAGTCGACGGTACTCCCATCACACCAGTAGCAAGCAGGGGTCAAGAAGAAGGTTTGGAGGGAGCGCGTTCCGCCACGCTGATGGCTGGGGTTGGACAATCTCCCAGACGGCCAAAAACGAGAGAATCGCTCGACGACAGAATCCAAGACATACTCACAAGCCTCCCTACTAGAATCCGGTTGGCCAAAGATGCAGATGCTCCATCGTCATCCACCTCGTCGACCCGTGCTTCGACACCCACTGCGTCTTTGACATTATCACCAGCCAAAGCTGACACGTCGAGCCGCAGAGGCAGCCTTGCTGATCCTGACATCAGATTGTACCATTTGACACGGTCCGGACAGGGTCGCGAAGCCCCTCCAGTCAAGCTCTTTGTTCGGACCGTGGGAGACGGGGACCGTGTCATGGTCCGGGTCGGTGGGGGATGGGCCGATCTTGGAGAGTACTTGCGAGAGTATAGTCTTCACCATGGGAGCCGAGCGACCATCGATGGCCGACTTGAGGTTGCCAGCTTTCCCGGAAACGGAGCCAGAGACTCTGTGGGTTCGGGTGGTGGTACGTCGGCTCCCCAAGGACGCCGAAAATCGAGATCACCCGTCGTGGCCCAGACAACCTTCGAGGGCACCCCATCGGTCGAGCTCGTTAACCCCAAGACACGACCATCAGCTCAACGACATCGTTCACCTGAACGTCGTAAGAGCAGGGTTGAGGGGACATGGACACCACCTCCGGTACCACCGATCCCATCCTCTTTTACCGTCAGCTCTCCGGCGTTTCCCACGGCCACTGATGACGAGAATGGTGCCGAGGCAGGCTTTGTCGACCCTGACACGACCCTGTTGAATGATCAGTCTCAACAGCCTAGTCAAAGTTCAGCAACCGTATCCCAGCCACGATATTCGACCATCATCGGCCCAGGCGGTGTCACGACAACAACGATGGTGACTCCTCCTAGCACGACTACTAACTATACTCCTCTTGGCGCTGCTGGCCCTAAGATGAATGTGCGTCGCGCGGCTACGTACGGGACGACGCCTGCCTCGAGTAATGATGCATGGGTTCAGGGGATGGTGGGGAAAGCCCGGGCAGTGAGCGGTGGTGGCAGTGCCACCATGGTGCAAGGGCCTAATGGCACGACGACGACTACGACCACCACAACCACGACGTTCCTGTCGACACCTCCTAGCAGGGGCCGTCGGCTGTCGTATTTCAGTTCCAGCCCGAGCACCAATGCGAACTCGAGCCCTGTGACGGTTTCCACCAGTCCAAGCACGAGTTCTGTTGGAAGTGATGTAAAGAGTTCACGGCGGATGAGCCTTGGTGCACGATCCAAGAGCAACCGTATGAGCCTGGGGGATATTGGGGGGATCAAGAGGGTGTTTTTGAGGAAGAAATCCGAGGGGCCGAGATAGCACTGTTCCAGGGGTTTGGGGAGTCCTCGCTGTCAGCTTGAGGGGGAGAAGGAGTAAAAAGGGGTTGGGGGGTGATCGGTGCACAGTACACGTCAGGTACAGTTCCAGGGAGGATGCTACGAGGAGGCAAGGCTTCGTCTCTCTGCCAGAGGCTTGTGGGCGTTTGGAAGCAAGAGGGGGAAGGAGCGGTGCCTTTGTAATATATACTCTGTACGTACCTATATTAATGTTATCGCGTAATACCTCCATCAATACCTGTACTTGGTACCTAGTTCTCGTTGCCAGCGCCGACAATGGTCTACAGAACATGGTCCATCCATACTGGCAGACTGGGTAGGTAGGGTTATACTGTACTAGCACCCTCTCCCTTGCCCCTTTTTTCCTTTTGTTTTCTGCCTCGAGATCGTTCTGGTGATAGGTCATCCCCGCCATCGTCATGATTCACTCTGGAACCTCTGACCGAGAGAGCATGTCCCCAAGTACCCTAGCTTGCCAGCTTGCCTACCTTGCCACCATGCCTACGCGGCCGTTTGTACGAGGAATACTGGTAGTGATGTCTTGTATTACGTGGTACCCGCGGCCGCTCGTCTCGTGGCCCCCACTACCAAGAATGGAAAAAGATCCAAGGGAAATCGAGTGGAGAATATGCCTGTTCGGTCCTGTACGGAGTACAAGTACTCGGTACTCAGTAAATACCTAAGTAACTCGGTACAAGTAGTAGCGATGGTGCGAGGCAGGCACGAAATACTACTACTACTACTACATAGTACTACCAGGCGTGCCAAGGTACCTGCCCTTTCAGTCGCAGGTCCACGTCAGATCCCAAACTGCACAAGGACAAGGCCAAGTACAAGTGCGAGGTATCAATTAGTCGGTGGACCTCCTTTTTTTTTCTCTCTCTTTGTTAGCCCAAAGTACTCGGTAAGTACCTCCTAACCCCAAGAAACACGAATCTGAAACATCGAACCATACCAAGAAAATCTTGAGAGAGGGAAAAAAAAAACTGATGAGGGAATCAAGTCACGAGGTACATATCTCGGTACTCGTACGGAGTACTTGTAGGTACTACTTTAGTGTGCCCAGCAACACTAGGGTTCCCAAGTTTAACTAGATGGGTATTAAACGGGTTCTATTTATAGGTGGCTTGTAACTTGCACCATCAAGTACCCGGGTACTCTCTCGCACGAGGGAGAGGAGGGGGAGAAAGTCGGTGTTGTGTAAGCGACATTGACAAACTGCTTGTACTTGTCCTCGTTAATTTCGCATCGCAGTAATTTTAGTTTCCTCACCGTGGCGACCTATCATCTCGACAAGTCAAAACATGATCAATGAGAACAAGGCGAGAGCGTAAACTGTGACCGGCGTTTGATAGGTGGAAAGAGGGAGAAAAAAAGGACAAAGACAAAGAGAGACAGAGAGACGACATTGTTTCGTCAAAAGGTGGAATACCCCAAGGTACAATCATATGTATCTATAACACCCAAAAATAACAATTCATCATTTCCGATATCGCGGGAGATGGGATGGTTTTGTCTCACATGCACGTGTCGTGAAACAGGGCCCGACACCGTGCGCTCTTGACAATGTTCAGCGTGGTGCCCTTGACTGACTCGTAGTCGGTTTCGTTGCCGGCCTCGCCGTCCCCGTCGCCCACGTCCACGGGCGACACGTACCCGCGGTCCTTGGGCGGCTCGTAGTGGTGCATCAGCTGCGGGTTCACCACCAGGCACCGCAGCTCGTTGGACCGGCAGCGGTGCGACAGCGCCACGTCAAAGGCCTCGTCGGCCCCCTGCGCGAGCAGCGACAGGATCTTCTGCGCCGACTGCTTCGTCACGCCGTACCCGAACGAGCAGACCGTCATGGTCGAGATGTGGATGTGTCGGTGGCCCTCGGGCACGTTCTCCTTGAGGAACTTGGTCGACCAGCTCACGTACCGCTTGGTCGCGATCCGCGTTTTGTCGGCGTATGTCAGGCCCGGGGCCACCCAGTCGTCGATCGCCGAGCCGCAGTGACCCAGCCAGAGTACGTCCCAGTCCCTGCCGTACGGCGCCGTGTCGTTCTCCGACACCTGTGTGTAGTTGCGGATGTTGTCCGAAACCAACTGCACCTGCCACTTGAGCCGGACGTCCCAGTCGACGTCGTCCTCGACAATAAAAGCAGTCTCGAACCCCGCCGCGATGATGTACTTTAGCAAGTCGAGGTGGGCGACCCAGGCCGTGGCCGAGCCATGCTTGGGTGTGGTGGCCCCCGAGCCGACCCCGATCTCCTCAAACGCATGGACGAGCTCTTCGGGATTGTGTGGTTGTGTTGGGATCGTGAACTCGAGACCCGTGAGGTTGGCCGCCGCTTGCAGCCCGCGCGTGCGCCAGCTGGGTTTCGATGAAAGCGCCAACAACTTCTCGAACTGTAGCCGACCATTAGCCAGGAGGAATCTAGACAGCATGCCCCCAAGGTCCTCACTCCGAGTGTCTTATTTGCCGCAGCCTGCCGAGGCGTCACGACCGGAGGCGTGAAGAGATGTCCTATCTGGACCTGGCTCGAGTATCTGGTTGGGAGGAGAACAAAAAGGAAGATGATGGCGAGAGCCGCCGCCAGAATACGAGGTCGGTCTGTACCAAAGACTCGTAACCTGCCCAACTGTTGAAGCATTGTACCAACCTGAATGCATAGTGTACTTTGAAGAAAAGAGGCAGCAAGCCACACCCACCGGCATATTTGTCTAAACGTGATGGCAGAACACCTTATGGGGTCGTTTCAAGGGTATCCATACAATCGCCACGGTTGATGATAGACGAACATGTAACCCTCTGCCCTGGTCTTGGAGAGTCGCCTGATAGCACCCCCCACTATCCATCACACTGGCTCCGGGGAGCGGCGGAGTGAGACAGAGTAGTTTGGAATGTCCAGCCCAAGTATGTTTCAGATCTCATCGGAAGAATCAAAAAGACAGAATGCGGTAAACATCGACTCGGGGCCGAGGGTAGAGTCCCCAACACTGATGGCGTGCAGGTCAATCAAGAGACGTCCAGGTCTGCTCAATATCCAAGTGCACGGGAGCAATGCCGTTTACCCTCATACGAGAGTGTCGTTTTCAGAGAGGGTTTGCCATTTCTGCAGGGATGGCACATCTGCTAGGGTAATTTCGGCTGGGCCACGCGCCTTACTCCGATGTTTAAATCGTACTTGGGCAACCTAATGCCGTAGTGGGTCATGTTGGTTCAGGAGTGCTCGTAAATTATTCTAAGCCAATCGAACGTCTTTGTCGCGACTTGCTCTGCAATCTGGACAGATTTAGCACAGAGGGAAACCGGATCTGTGGCCAAGGCTGGCGCAATTTTCGGAAAAGACACGGTTCAACGGCCTGGTTGGTCGGGAGTCTTGGCCCGGAAAAAATGAAAGGGACTTAGACATATCGAAGGCGAGGGGACGTTCTTGAGAGAAAGTATTTGTGTGGAGTGTAACCTGGCCTGACGCCTCCTTGATCCTTCATACCTATAATAGCATGCACGACACCACCTCTTGCCGCAAGCCTTTTTGACTGTTGGAGTCTGGGCCATCTGAACGGTACTCTGTATGTGTTGTTAGCTGCATAATGCAAATTCATCTTCTGTTGTTCCGAAGCGTTCCCATGGCAAATTGACACTATCAGCATCACCTCACGGTGACCACCCCGACTATAAGTATGTAGATGGAATGGAGATACTCACAAACTATCGCAAGTACGTGTCAGGGACTGCTGTGGACCAAGTTTTTGTTGGACGCCATGACTGGGTGGATAGTGTCTCGTACATCCATCTCCTCCGCAACCAGTGAAGTGCAAACCTTCAACCACCCATGGCTCCCGAGTTATCTTGCCAGCTGCTCATTTCTTGGATTGAACCTTGCACTTGGTCAGACGTTGTACAAGATATCTCAACGACATCTTGAAGCGGTTTAGCAACTCACATGCTGCCCTGGATTCGAGGGCTGGGAACTTCCAGGCTGAGTCGGCGCAGGCGGTTTGAATTTCTCGGCTCTTCACGGTCTTTGTCAGCATGCTGCACGGATGAGGGGGTATGGACAGGTATATCTCGAGTCGCAAACATCTCGAAAGAGCTTCTGCGTGGTATAGTGAGTGAGTGGCGAAACCTACTCCTTCCGGCGAATATACTCGTCTTCCAGCGCCTTCTCGCGCTCCTTGAATTTAGGCAGGCCCTCCATTTTCGGCTTCAGGTGCGTGTAATGATCTCAAGTGGTTTTTCGATTGGCGGTATTCGATCGGTTGATGGATGTTGGAAGAGAGGATCTTGAACTCGTGAAGGATGAAGGCCACCAAGGCTGCCATTTTGTGACGTCAAAGTGTCGGGGTCCAGTTCCTGCCCGCGTTACACAACCCCAGAAGAATAAAAGTGGGTAATGTCCCAGAGTAGCAATTCCCATTCTGGTTTCGGACAGCCACAGCTTCGGATAATCAATATTGCGAACCGATTTACTGTACTTGCGTACTTCCATATCAACGATCTGGACGAGAAATAGCAATGAGGAGTGATCCACCACCACACACAGCATACTAGCTATGTCTGACTTGGCAGCCATCTCGTAGCTATTGAATGACTACTCGGTGGGTTGCTTTTCGTTGAACCTCTCGCCAAAGGCCGTTCCTGTAATAGTCCTCAGAGGGGACACTTTTGTGGTGAGATACTGATCAAGGCGACCGCCATAGGAATGAATTCATCTCACACCATGCTACTATCAGACCACATTGACAGCGTCCCCCCTCTAACGAGCGAACAGCAGAGGATGACAAGGATGAGCCTGAATAGACGACAATTTTCCCTCTCTACAAGGATGAGAGTGCTTACTCGCTGAGGGTTCTGAAACTCTTCTGGGAACGCTATCACATTGGTCCGAGGAAAATTCTCGAACAGGGTCCGGCCGTCTTACAAAATAGTTGGCCGAATATTGTGACCCTTCGGTGCCGATCCTTCTCGAGACCCCATGGAGCGCCAAACCCCACCTTGACGTCTGCAACATGGTTGATTGTATTCTTCTCAAAGCTCTTCTCCACGTCCTGCCAATGAACAATGGGTTCGACTGGGTAGAGCTTGCGAAGGGGCTTTTTCGCGGCAGCCTTACGGAATTCCCATCAGACTTCAAAGTGTTCAAGACTTTGACTCGAAGCGCGGATCTTCTATGCCTCGTCCAGGGTGGGCCGCTGCAGCCGGATGCCATCGATCTTGTGCTGAGATTGGCACATGGCCATGTGTTTAACAACGATGATGCATACGCCAGCTGGAAAGTTATGCCACACCTGTCGTTTTCTCCGGAGAATGTGCGTCCGGAAACCAGGCAACTCGAGAACCTGGAGAAAGACAGCGTGTACTTTGTGCCTTGCCTTTTCGACGTCCCCAACACACGGGGCTAGGGATAGATTAGGATGCGACACGTCGCAAGGTTCTCATTGGCATTCGTAGCCAGTTCATTTCCGCTTGTTAAGCAACCCTCACAGAGAATGAAGCTATTGATCTGAAAATGTCCAAGTGCCTTTCCAGTAATCCAGGGAATTAGTGGAGATGTTGTTCTCAAGTATGCTGTCTGGGTATCTGTGTCAAGAGTCATGAAGACCATGAAGCCTAATACTCTTTTCCCACTTTGTCTCAATCTCGTCTCATGGGCCTTCATGCTATACTCGCCTCAACCCGGCTACGCTATCACCATCGCTCCAGGTCCCGCCTTTCTGCCGTTTGTAAGCTTGTATCCAACTACGAGTCCGCTCCCGATGACACGAGTCATCTATGGGTGCTGAGTTTGTTGGCATGTTCGCGGATGTTTGTTAGTAAGTCCCATGTCTCATAGGCTCTTCTGCATTCAGTGGTTCCAAGGCAACGGGGAAATCCGTTCTTGGGGTTCGTAGAAAGCTTGGTTAAAGCCGTCCTGGACTTCATCATTCAAGCCTCTCTACTGGCCCTTTACAGTGACACTCAGATATAACAAACAGGGGCGACGGCTACCGCCTGGGAGAGACTCTAGATTTCCAGCTGGGCCAGGGAGGAGAGGGCGCCCGCAAAACTGTTGATTCTTGACCGCTCCCACGAATATGATGGCCTCCCCCAAGTGACTCTTGATGATTCCTGGCCCAAAGCTGACAACGAAATGAACAAGTACAGGGACGCATGGCGGGATGTAGGATTTCTAGAGTCAGCCTGCCAGCCAATCTTTACTAACAAGGGGTGCCTTGGTGGGCCAACCACCCCACTTTTTATTTACTGCAGAATATTATTTCCAAACCCCAAAATTGCCTTCAATTCAAGCGTTGGTGGTGTAATGGTAACATTGGAGTCTTCCATGGATGGTTTTCCACCGGTTGACAACTCTAGCCCCGGGTTCGATGTGAGTATACTGTGAATTTATATTGATGTTCTTATCGCTAACAATCTACAAAGTCCCGGCTGACGCAAGTCATCACTCGAACTTTTTTGGCCTTTTGTGTGTGTCTGTGTTTCGAATTGTTCTTTTTTTCTTTTTTTTTTCCCCCCTTCTTCGCCCTCCCCAATTCTCTGGTAGTGGCCTTGTTAGTCATCTCGAGTGACCGGCCAATAGCCTACCATGTATATACACATACACAATGAATGGTACATAATTGAGGTACTCGAGATTCTTTGTGTATGGTGGGTAGTATACCACAACCTCGGGAGCACCTCAGAAGCTTGAATTCTCTAGTATACCGAGTACAATGCGACTAATCACCAGGACCGTAGATTTCTACTGAAATTTTAATTGTAGTCCATGTGAAGACTAAAGCCCATGCCATGTTCAAGCATAAGTTCAAATCAAAAAACCTTTCACAGGTCAGATCGATTTCGCATTCGAGTTCGCACGGCGTATGGCATCTCTCGACCCGACAGCTTCTTTTCTTGTGCGACATTTCCCCCCGAAGATACATGTGATCGTGTGACTTTGTATCCTTCCAGAACTGCTAATATTGTAACCTTCTGTCAGACCATGAAGTCGTGTCTGATTTCGTTCGATAGACTGTGACTTCAGATTGACGCCAGTCCTCTGCGATACCGGCTGTTTCAAGTATCTGGGGGCGTTGATCATGGATGAGCCTCTTATGGTTCTCGAGAGTTGCCCAGTTCTTGAATTCCCGTTCGCAGGTTGGACACTAGTATCTTGATGTATCACGAGAAGTATCTAAATACCTCGTAATCTGTGCAAAGTCACAAGGGCGGGTTAATGATTTCATACTATAATCTCCATGCCTCTCGAAAGATGTACAGTCGCATCCATTCTATTTCCTAGCAGTCCCTGAGATATGTACTCATGGCCATTATTGTCAAAATCCCTTTGTTCCACTATCATGTCAGCTCAAAAATCACTTTTGACAAACACCTGGCGCCCTAATGCAACGAATAAGCCCCCACCTAATTTCCTGCACCCTCGAAAGGCGTCCTCCAGAATAGAAAATTGAGTTGTGCTGTGCTCATGAAGGAGGTGGGCCCTTGCCCTGACCCTGATGCTGGTCTAACAACAGATGTGGCTTGATAAAATCCTCATCCAACTGGCGGAACCAAGCAGTGTGGTCCGCCGTTGCCCCCCTCAATAGGTTCCTTATCGAGCTACTTGCTCCCACTAGCGGCGTCGACGCTCTTACAGGTTGGGTAGCAGCTGTGCCCATGTCTCCTTGGTCGACTCCTAGGGAATCACCATCTCCGTTGTTGAGAATAATATCAGGCGCAGACCGTACCCGTGTATCGTGAGCTCCTGGTGGGAGCGATAGAGGAGACTGTTTTCTTCGTGGTGCGGCGGGTGGTAGGTCGAGCTCGGCAGCAGCATCTTCGTCGTCATCGGATGTTGACCCGCTGGTGCTGCCGTGGCCAGACAGTAATTTCCCTTGCTGAGCGACGAGATCACGATCACGTTGAGAGATGGCAGAGTTTTTGCGCTGGCCTCCAGGATGAAGTGGAGGAGACCGGCCGTTGCTACTGCTGTACCCTCTGTCGTTTCGAGCGTGTGACGCCGAGCCATTGGCTTTTGTTTCGCGGCCGTTGCCCACGTAGTCAAGGCCGATCGCCGAGGGTCGCGGGTTGTGGCCGAAACCAGTCCCGGATCGCTTGTAGTATGTACCGCCATTGGCCGTCTCAATATCGAATTCGTCGTCCGAGTCAATCTCCTCGACCACGCCTGTGCGGATGCCCAGAATCTCCAACATCCGTGCCGTTGTGCCGCCGAAAATAATGACCGTCAACACCACCACAACAAGGACAGTGGCGCGGAGTGCGGGACCCTCGTTACCCTGTAGCCCAGCGGCCAGGGCGACACCGACGGCACCCCGCAGGCCAGCCCAAAACAACATGACTTGATAATGCCATGGAAGTTCTTCCGCCACGTCGCGGCCACGGCGTTTAGCTCGGAGTCGAATGATATAGTTGATAGCTTTTGAAAGCGGGAACACAGCCAACCACCGTGCGCCACAGATGCCGACAACTGTAACGAGGATGAACAGTGGTTTGAAAACTAGATCGGTCTCGGTAAATAGTGTGAGTCCCAGATAGATGAAAATGAAGTTCTCCGACAGCTGAGCAGTGATCTGAAAGAAGAATTTCGTGGTAAGTTGAGTTCTTCGGGACATGTTGTAGTATGCGTAATGTTTCAGGGTGATTCCGCAGAATAAGAGCGACACAATGCCTGGTAAACGAATGCTTCAGCGTCCTGCAAGAGACACAGAGTTGTGGAATGGTACATACCTGACATGTGAACACCGTTGGAGAAAAAGTAGCTCGCATATGCAA
The DNA here is from genome assembly GCF_001646965.1 of Fonsecaea nubica. NCBI lineage: Eukaryota > Fungi > Ascomycota > Eurotiomycetes > Chaetothyriales > Herpotrichiellaceae > Fonsecaea > Fonsecaea nubica. Next base: position 65,073 of record NW_019173717.1, read on the forward strand.
TCAGAACTATGAGACAGCTCTCAATCTTTGGGAACCTGCGGACGAGCGTATACTTCAGAGCGAGGGCTGTGCCGATGCCCACCACCACCCCAATCACCAAGCTCGTAAAGAAGACAAGTAAGAAGATGCCGATAGCCTCGAACAGGCTGATAATGTTCAAGTTCCCCGAAGCCCCTTCCCTGTATCGCTGGGCAGTCTCGAATAAGACGATGGCAATGGCATCGTTGAGTATGGACTCGCCAAAGATGACCGTGTACAGTTTGGGTTCGACCTTGTATAAGTTGAAGATAGCGAGGATAGTGACGGGATCGGTAGCGGACAGGGTTGCGCCGACCGAGATGGCCTCGACCCAGGTGATGGTCAGGCCGTCAAAAGGGATTCGCGTCCACAGCCAGAGTATCAGGCCCAAGGACACGGCGGAGATAAAGGTACCAGCGAATGCAAAGGTCAGGATCGTGCCAATATTGCGGAAGAAGTTTGCCTATGCTCCATTAGTTGATATCCGGTGTGGGCGCAGATCCAGTCTCTTTGCCAGAAACCCCCTTCCTTACCTGATGTAATTCGTAACCGGAGGCGAGAATGATGGGCGGCAGAAGGAGGTTGAAGAAGAATTGGTAGTCGAAACTGACAGTGTCTTGTATCGCAGTGCCAGGTGTGATGCGTATGACCAGTCCCACAACCATGCCTGAATACCGCAGTTAGCGGCGTACGATTGTATCCAGCAATTGACGAGTACCAGCAAATATAGATATGACGGTCTCATGGACAGCTTGTATTCTCTTCTGCTGTAGGATGTAACTCGTAAACAGCGCCGCAATCAGCAGCATGATCAGAATAAAGAGGGCCCATGATGAGAAGATCTCTTTCTGGCCAGCTTCGGGAGGGTCTGTTTCGAGGATCAATTAGCGAATGCATCGGAAGCGCATCGTGGGCAATATGGCGCGTGGCAGCGTACCGTCTGGATCGACGTCTTCAACCTGGCGGCCTGTGTCGTGAGAGTTAGTGTGATGGTCTCGTGGAGAGGGTCAGGTTTGCGTTACGGAGAATATTCAACGTCGCGCCCACGAGGGTTGACGCCATGTTGGCGCAGAGGTCAAACTAGGTATCATTCGCGAGAGGGCGCAGTCGGGAGGATGAGGATGAGCGGTAGGATGTGCGATGACAACAGATCAAGAATGAAGGAGAATATTACAAAGAGATGAGAAGCGCAGCCTGCGCAGCCTGCGTGAGGATGTGGTTGGGAGCGCAGCGTAGGTGGGTGCGAGGTGTTGAGTACCAAAGGTAGTTTGGTGTCGTCGGCGTTGGAGTCATGTACCCTCTTTACTTTGTATCGAGTTGCAGGAAGCCAGAGACTTTGGATCGACTTCTCTTCCTGGCCGCAATCGATACGTACTCACTCGTGATTCCCACTCGCTTCCTCCTCCACACGCTCCTCGTCCACTCTACCATTGGCGGGATGTCCACCTGTTCATTCAGCCGTGTCTTTGGGGACGACGATCCCCCCCTTTTTTGCACCCCACGACGCCTCCCTGAACGCCCTCCTGAACGCCTCCCTAAACGACTTCCTATGATTCCCTGACGCATACGAGGTGCCTCGTACTCGAGGCGGTATAAAAGAAAAAGACAGCTTAAAGATCTCATTGTACAAGCAAGAGTAGTAATCTCACAGCTATACGGAGCACCCCAGAATCGAATCTCTAGAGTAAACGAATGCCTCTCCCTCCAAATCCATTCCCAAGCCATGCAAATTCATGACCATCCAATGCCCTCCCTGCTGTTTCAAACCATAGACTGGATTATCCTGCCACTTCCCCTTCCTCGGATGCAAGCCCTGAAATCATCCGAACCCCCATGACCTCTTTTCTCGTCTTCAGCTGATCTCATTATGGTACAATTAAGACATCCATCTATCATTCTGCTCCGCTGGCTGCCCCGCTTGTGGTGCCGTTCGTTGCGACTCCGTTACTGCCAGAACCCAATGTCAATCTCAACTTCGTCCCGCCAGCTGGTGCCACAGATCCTCGGGGTGTCCCGGCGCTCGAACCTGGGGCTGTAGAGTCGCCGTCAAGGCCCCTATCCCCGAGGATGGGATTGTCTGCTATTTGCTTGGCTACCATCTCATTGCAGTGGTTCTATCACAGATTGTCAGTAACAAATTCCAATTGAAAAAGGTGATGAAACCCTTACCTCGATAGCAATTGCATCGTTGTACAGCATGCTCCCGTCCTCATTGTAGGTCTTTGCGTTCTTTGCCAGGAGCGCTATGTCGTTTTGGAAATCTTTGAGGCTGGTATATTGATGACTGTTGATCCGTTTCTCAATCATGTCCATGGCAATGGGTTCCGTGATGAAACTGTAATAATCCGGATACACTTTCTTCGGCGGCAGCTCCAGGAACGGTCCGATGATCAATCTCGTGGGGGGTTCGTCATCGCTCTCGTCTTCCGACTGTTGTTCTGAATCCGAGTCTGGCACCTCAAGAGCCTTGATAGACGCAAACACAGCCTTGAGAGCTTTTTGTAGGGCGGATCGCTCCGAACTAGTCAACGTGTCGATGGCCGCTTTGTTGGGTTGCTTTCCCCTCTTGCGTTTCGTCGCTGGTATTTCATCCTCAATCTCCTCGGCCTTCCTCTTCTGCCCCGCCGATTTCCGTCCAGGGCCTTTTTTCTTTGGGGGCGGCTCCTCCTCAGAACTCTCTTGTTCCGGTTCAGGCGACGAGGTGACGCCAGCGGCTTCTCGCTCACGTTTGAGCTTGTTGGTCCGTCTCTTTTCAATTCGGGCCTGTTTGCGTTTGGCTGCCTCACCAATCGAATCGTCCGAATCATCAACAGCGGCAAGCCATTGTTCTTCAGTGAGACCGTCGTCATATTTGACCTGTGTCTTGACACGGGCGCCGCGACCAGTATATTCCTCCGTCTCTTCTTGAACCGGATTGTCTTCAGCCACGTAGATGTCGGGAAGCTCACTTTCTTCCATCAAGCGTGCAAGCGGTCGGCCGGGTCCATACTGATCGGTCTCTTCACGCTCTTTATCCATCTTCTTGAACAAGACCAGTTCATCCTCTGTACGAGCCATAATCTCATTCAGGTCATCGTCGTCCATCTCCTCTGAATCCCCAACTTGTTCGGCTGCTTCGGCGGCCTCGAGCAAAGTCTTTAGGAAGGCCTCCCGCTCCTCGTTGGTGGATTTGTTGTCAAATTTACCCGCCTGAATGACCTTGCCGTCCATGTCAAGCTTGAATTGAGCTCGTTCCAGAATCTTCTCCTCCACCGAATTGGAGCTGATGAGCCGGAGAATGCGCACTTCGTTCTTCTGTCCGATACGGTGAGCACGGTCCTGGGCTTGTAAATCCTGGTGAGGGTTCCAGTCTGAATCGTAGATAATGACGGTATCTGCTGTTTGAAGATTCAAACCTAAGCCACCTGCTCGGGTTGAAAGCAGAAAGCAGAAGTATGGTGATCCAGGCTCGTTGAAAACCCGCAATAGTTCAGACCGATCTTCAGCCTTGGTGGCGCCGTCAAGTCGAAGATATTGTATGCCACGGTACCGCAAGAAGTCCTCCATGATGTTCATGATCTGAGTCATCTGGAAAAACATCAACACACGATGACCAGTAGCACGGAACTTGGGCAGGACTCTGTCGAGAAGCTCAAATTTCCCAGCTGTTCTCCAGATGGAGTCATTCGTTCCCCTGCCAGGATTCATTTGGTCTTCCACAGGCTCAAAGACATAAGGATGATTACACAGTTTTCTCAGCTGCATCAACATGTTGCTGAGACCGCGCATGCTGGTCTTGCCACCTTTGCCGTCAGCCACAGCCAGGCGGTTGTGCGTCATCAATTGCATATAAAGCTTAGTCTGGAGTGCTGAGAAGCGACATTTGACGACCCGCTCTTGCTTGTCAGGAAGATCCTTCTCCACGTCTTTCTTGAGACGGCGGAGCAGGAAAGGCCGCAGAACCTTATGCAGACGACGAATAATCAGGAGCTGCTCTTCCTCGCTCAACTCCATCTTGTCTTGCCCGCCAGTGTTGGCAAAAGGAGTATTGAACCACTCGTCAAAGGATTTGACTGATTTGAAGATTGTAGGCAACACGAAGTTGAGAAGCGCCCACAGTTCAGGCAGGTTGTTTTGCAGGGGAGTACCCGTCAAGATCAGCCGATATCTCGTGGTGTAATACTGAGTGATGGTACTGCTTAATTTCGACTGGGCATTCTTCATGCGATGACCTTCATCAACGATCATGTGGACCCATTTGATCTTACTCAAGATGGGGCGGTCTTTGATGATATATTCGTATGTCGTGAGGAGGACTTGGAAATTACCCTGTCGGATCCTCATCTGCTGCTGCTTCCTGCTATTGGGCGGGCCCTTGTAAACGATGCGACTGACAGAGGGTGCCCACTTCTCAAACTCCAGATTCCAATTGGTGAGTGTGCTGAGGGGAACAATGACCAAGAACGGACCCAACTGGCGCTTTTTCTCGATCAGATAGGTGATCAAACTGATGGTCTGGATGGTCTTTCCCAGACCCATCTCGTCGGCCAAGATACCGTTCAGGTTGTTGTTGAACAGTGAAATCATCCACTGAAGACCTTTGAGCTGGTACTCTTTCAAAGTACCTCCCACCAGGATTGAGGGTTGGACGTTGACTTCTTCCTTGATTCGATGGGCAACGGCGTAGTAATCCACTTTGCCACGGCCTTCCTCGTCTTCTGAGTCACCCTCTTCTTCATCCTCCTCGTCCGTGTACTTATCTTCGCCCCATTTCTCTGCCGCGCTTCTTTGCTGTTGTCTGACAGAGGCAGCAAGCTGTTTCAGGAAACCGTCGGTCTGCTTGAGAAGATGTGTAATGCGAGAATCCTTCGCCTGACCAAGAAGCTTCAGGTATGTCTCTTCATCGTTTGCCTTCAATGCCTGCAAACGTTGCTTTGCAGTCCGTTCGATTCGCTTCTGTTCTTCACGCTCCATGTGTTGGTGATGAGTGACCATCATCCGACCAAGCTTCTGAATACGCGAGCGTTGACTGACGGCATTGCTCTTGACATCCTGGGCGTGCGCGACAATGGACTGCAGATGATTCGTTTGCCGAGTCTTCTCCTTGTTCTCTCTGGCATCGCGTTGCTGTTTCTCGAGTTTCTCGGTGATGCGAGCTTCGCGAAGTGATTGCTTCTTCATCCGGCGATGCATTGATCGATTCGCTGTCATTGCTAGGTTATCGTAGTAGAAGAGCTCTTGCTGAATTTCGCGGCGAAAATCTCGTTGCTTCTGGAGCAAACATAACTTCTTGTACTCGATTAACGCTTTAAGCTTGAGAGAGTCGTCGGCAGTGGGTTCAAGGGATTTACTGGTATCCCAAGATGCGATGTTGACAGGCAGAGCTGCCAATTCAGACTTTCGAGCTTGGATGCGATTGTACAGTAACCGTTCTTGCTCCTCTCGCACTTGATCAGCGTCAAGGCCAATAGGCATTATGCTTGGGATTTTCTGGCGCTTGGGACGTTGTGAATGGTCTGAGAAGCTGATCGCCTTCAAGAGAATTTCATAAGGCGACTGATAGGTGTCGAAGAACGATTTGACTCGAGCAATTTCCGTCGAACCACCGTCCTCCTTCACTTCGACAGTACCCTCCGCGACCTTATCCCCAGGGGGAATACTCTCCGTAGGCGTGGCAGCCTGCTGTTTGAGGGACGGGAATAGTTGCTGCTGTATCCTGGGGTGTAAAGGCTGATTCTTGGACAGAGTCTTGAATGCGAAAATCTGGGTTCTCAATAAATTCAGCTGTTCTGCCGTGAAGCTGCCGTTAGCCTGAGCAGGAACACGCTGTGTCTGTGCTCCAGCTTGTGCTGAGTTGGGTCCGGAGGTTGAGCTCGGCGTGGAAGAAGTTGCTCCGTTGACCACCGGACCTGCTGGGTCTTGTTGACCATTGCTACTTCCATTTGTTGCTGGAGGGTTGGCACTGCCATTAGCCTGTAGTCCGGGATGTTGACCCAATTGCGCTTGTGGCTGGTGTTGGGCTTTTTGGGCAGCCTGCAGTTGTTGAGCCTGGAGTTGTGCCTGCTTTTGAGCCTGTAGTTTTCGAAAGTTCTGCTGTTGCTGGACGGCAGTGAGAAATCGATATGCCTTTAGGTACTCGGGGTCGGTTTCGGGGACATTTTGGGCTTTCATGCGCTGGAATTTCTATTGCTGATGTTAGCAGTCGATTGCAGAAAAAGGGTTCTTTGAGGGCTCCAAAGGCGTGATATGCGAAGGCTACATACTTGATAAACTTCCTGCACTTGGGCTTGGGAGAGGTTGGGTGGGAGCGAGGGAACATTGGCCTGCATCGCAGGTGCGGACTGAACAGAAGTCATGGTGACTTCTCAGTCGGGCCAGGAATACTGCAACGCTAGGCAGCTGCAGCTCAAGGCGGACGTCGTAAAGGCTTATCTGAGCATCTAATCAAGATCAGTGCTGTTGCTGTCGGTGTTCTAGGAGGGCACAGGACTGGCGCAGCCTCGCGAAGGGGGATGAACGTGGCGCAGATGGCAGATGGGAGGGACTTGTTGTTGTACCAGTCCCGGGTGAGGCGAGGTTGGGCGGCTGAGGTGAGGGTGCCTGATTAAAGAGGGGACGAAGAGTCGGCAACCGGGTTTGGACGCACTCCTCAAGCGGTGCTGCGAGTTGCCAGAGTTCAGTTGAGATGAAAAGAGATGGATGCGACGCGTTGATTGATGATTTTCCCGGCCGAGGGGCCTTTCACGTCTTGGGGGGAGCGCAACGGAGAACAGATGTGACCCCCAAACGAGGTTCTGCGAGTAGTAGTTTGCCAAGCATGCGGCAAATCTTAGGTCGCTCAATGAACCACGTGACTTTTGATCACGTGATTACATAGGGAGGAACTTTTTCAGGTGGCAAGGGTCAACGGGTGCTCCACTCATCTCGGGAACATTTGTACAAGGCAAAGAGTCTCAATGTGGTATTAAGGAGAAAATTGTCATGATTGATATGCTCGCAAATCAGTCGGTGTATATGCCATACAGCGCCGCTTCAATGCATTCTCAATTGATCTGGTTCTAGTAGTCACTCGCTTCACAAAGGAGTCCCGCCTTAGGCCCCTAAACCAGCGCCAAACTCCATCTAACAAATCCAAAAGGCCTTTGTGATTGCCTGTGCACACGATAGTTCAAGTGAGAACAGTTCTCTTTGCTGGTACAGGTGGAGGTGGTGGTTTTTTCGAGCGTGATGGAGGAGGGGGAGGCGGTACAGCACTCTTTTTCCCACCCAGTAGGGTCACTGATTCACTGCCATGTGAAGTCGCAGGAGATACGGATTGTTCTCCGTAGCCGCGGTCGGAGCCACTGTTTGTGTAAGACCCGGACTCATCTGCAAAGACATCCTGTTCGTCCACGCTTCGTAGCTGCGATCGGGCTGTCCGAATCATCAAGGAATCGCTGGGAACTCGCGCAATCCCAGGCCTTGTAGCAGGCGACAGGTCCCTAGGTGTGGGGGAGTCGTTGAATGTAGTGGCTCTGGCGTAATTTGGGCGCGCTGGAGAGTAGTCAGAAGTTGGTTGGTCCGCAAAACGGCCACTCCGGTTCGACTTGATGGTCGGGCGAACCTCGACGACAGCTGGTGTTTCCTCTGCTGGCTCAACAGTCTGGGTGTATGACCGGACAGTGTTTGATCTTGATCGCGGATTGGGACGGATACTTCGATTCGACATCTGTGCTCTGCGCCAAGTTAGATCCAACCTCAGATTTGAAGGAGGAAATACGTACCTAGCGGGCCACTGGCTCTTTAGTTGCAGCAGTGCTTCTCTGCATTGATCGTGATATGCCAATTCGGCGTCAAGAAATGCTGCGAGATCAGCCACGCTCTCAGGGTCTGATTCGCGAATTTCTTCCATTCTGCGCTGAACATCGTCCGCCGATTCTTCATATTTAGCCTTCTGAGTTCGCAGTTCCTCCTCGACGCGGAAGTCTTCTTTCTTGGCCTTCTGCATTTTGGCAAGCGATGTATCATAAGCCAGTCTGCGTGTCTCGAGCCGTTTGCGGGCGGCCTGGTATTCTTTCAGTTGGACCAGAGACCTTTCGAGCGACTCCAGCCAGGAAGTGGTGGCGTTCGTGATGTAGGTTTCCTGCGTGCGAGCCAATCGTTCTTGTGTTCGGCCAAACACTTAGAAGGTCAGCGTATAGGAATATTCTTGTAACATGGTTACACCCACTGTTGAGACACTGTCCATATTCTGAATCCGACTCGAAGTCTTCGCCATGAGAAATCATGGTCCCGCCCATGTAGGCGATCGGAAGTGTTTTCTCTTTGCCCTCCACCTCGGACCGTTTGGAGATGGCTTTGATATAGGCATTCATTGACCGCTGCATTTTCTCGAGACCTGCGGAGTGTAACGGTTAGCGCCCGCCTCGCTTTCAATTGCTGAGCAAGATTATGCTACATACCCTCCTGACGAAGGCCCATCTCGACCTCCATGGCCTTGAAGTCGTCGGATACATTGGTCTTGACTTCCCCACCCATCCGCTCTCCTGCCCATTGTTTGAAACGATCGAGTTTCTTGTTGACATTCATGATTGCAAATGTGCGATCACTTTACTGGTTGGCGGTGTTCAAGGGAGCGAGGCAAGGTTAGAAGAGCGAGAGTGAGAATGCTGATGTTGGGGTCGATAAGAGCAGGGGATCTATGTTACGCTGTCTGTGCTGGTGGTGAGCAACGGAGGGATCGGGATCGGACAGCGCGGCGTTTCTAGTTGTGCAATTGGAATGCTGATCAAGGATCAAATACTGCCCGGAAGATGAGCAAGGAAAAAGAGACAAAAACTCCGGCGAGCGGCGTGAATGAGGTCAGAATATAGAGGGATAATAAACGATTGACTGCGCTTACAGCGATGGAATAGGAATCAGGCCCAACGGACGAGAGCTGCTAGATGATGAATTAAATCCCGTCGCGCAGTTGCTCGTCTCGGTGCCAATGCCAATTAATGACAAGGTGCGGTTGCAGCGACGCGCAAACATGCGTTCTTTCTGATAGAGTTTCGGAGCCCCTTCAAGGTCCACCACGAGAGCCAGAAGCAAGTTACGAGAAAGCCAGAGCAGCCCAGAGCCACTTGTTCCCAACTGCTGCCCCTGACCTCAAACTCTTCTGCGGGGGATTCACCAGAAGCTCCCCAGCGGTGCCGGGTGGTGCCCAGTGACAGGTCATGTCCCTCCACCAGCCTCTGAAACAATACGCCACCAACTGAAATCATCGCTTGGCCCATACTACTTGTACGATACGAGTATTAGCAGCTAACAGTCTGTGTCTAGTGTCCACACTGCCTGTAAATGGCGCAGAGAAGAAGAACAAGAGACGCCGTGCTCGATCTCAGACTGGGCACAACTGCGGCATAATTCACATCATCCCTTGTAACCCTACCCGCCACGAGGAGGTCCCCGGACATTCGTCGCTGCCGAACCCCGTAAGCATCCCACACATACAAGTACTCGTACGGCCGTCTTGTACTTGTACTTGTACACAGTAAGCATGGCGTCTGAACTGCAGATGAGTGTCCCCGTGACATTCTTTTCAAGAGAAAGGGGGAAATTTGCAGTATCAACACGCTACAAGATCCGCGGTTGACAGCTCAGGAATTTTACAACAAGTGGAAAAAAGGGGGGTGATCGACTTCATCAAATACTCAGTTTCGGTCACAGGTAGGTTCTCGAGATGATAGTAATCTCCCTTGCTTGCACCATGCAGAAATCTTCTCGTCGTCTCAACTCGATCTGCATTGCGGCTACGGTGACCGCAACCCCCAGGCTATCTAGAGTCAACTGGCACCTTCTCAAAGACAATGCATCTATTGGCATTCTTTTGGTTATTGGGAAGAGCTTTGGACCCCTTGCCACTCTCCATGTTGTGAGTTGGTGACGCATATGCCGTAAAAGACCCGTAACACAGTCCACGCCGTTTTCTGGAAGCCCCTCATACAAACATCACATCTACTCCTTGGTCTTCTGCGTACCACGTAGCAAACCAGTCCTCCGGGCAGCGATAAGACCGGCCTTTTGACCTTGAGCGGCGTATCTTGAAATGGTAGAAGCCTTGCCGATGTGCTGATGGTTACCACCACCGTGAGGATGGTCGACGGGGTTCATCGCAACACCACGAGTCTTGGGCCAGGAGTTGCGCTTGACGGCGAACTTGTGCTTTGCGCGGGAAGCCTCTGTGTCCGCTAGTTAGTCCTCATTCCAATGTCATACAAGTGATGGCAATGCACATACTGAGCATGGGCTTATCGGTACGTCCACCACCAGCGACGATGCCGATCATCCCTCGAGCCGAACTGAGAACGACTTTCTTTGCGCCACTGGGGAGCTTGACTCTGGTCTTGCCCTCATCAGGGTTGTGTCCGATCACAGTCACATAGTTGCCTGAAGTTCGTCCCAACGCGCCTCGGTCTCCGGTCTTCTCTTCCACGTTTGAAACGACGGTACCTTCGGGCACAGCGCCCAGAGGGAGGATGTTGCCGATGCTCAAGGCTGCGTTCTTTCCAGCGTAGATAAACTCTGATGAATCCAAGCAGTCAGCCAGTGAACCAATTTGTGAGTTCCAAGACCAAGATAGCGGTGTAGCGAACACGTACGGCCAGTAAAGAGTCCTTCATTCGCAATAAAGGTTTCGGTCTTGAGGCCGTATTTGTAGGGCGAACGAAACTGGACACGCGCGAGCGGTGCACCTCGACCAGGATCATGAATGATTTCAGTCACCACCCCACGAATGTACCCATGACGCTCCGAGTAATCGAGTTGTCGGAACTTAGCAGCTCCCTTTCTCAACCTGGTATGACTGGCTATTGCGAGACATCAGCAAAACGGACCAGCACCAATTGAGCAGAATTTGTGATCGCAGAGCAGAGAACATAATCGGTGTGCTGCTGAATGAGGAGGTACTGACTGAAGATGGATCCGCGCCCTTTACGCTGGTTCCTGATGACTCTACCCATTATGGCGTAGAGTTTCGAGGTAGTTGTCGACCGAACGTGGTTGTTGAAAGTTCGAGATGAAGATGGACAAGGCGCAGGTTTCGTTTGTGTGCGCCTCAGCAAAAATCTTGGCATTGGACAAGAACAAAGTACGGCGACGCAAAAGACCTTTCAACGCAGGTATAAAGCTAGTACTATTCTGGACTAGTGGATATACAAGTGGTGTGCTGTGTCATCACGTGATCACTTGGCTCCCGCCCAGCCCGCCTCACCTCCATCTTCAAACCTGAAGTCCGGTCTGCAACCGCCAACTTCAAATTCATCTCACCTCTGCCCTGTGTTGGCTTGATTCTCTCCGCCTGCACTAACTGCTGTTGAACAGTGGCTTTCAGAACACACAGATGCTCTACTTTATATCATTCTATATTTCTTCTATTCTCTAGAATTGGCTCTGTTGCAACATTCGCGTGACAAGATCAAGTTTACATGTCTTTTTCATCGCCTAGAGAAGCTTTTTGTACATATCATGAAGTTGTTCCGAACGGTATGGCGGTACACTGTCTCACGGGAGAGTTGTGAAACGTGGTAAGTTCTTCCAAGCTTAGAAAATTGACCTAGTAGGCTCCCGCTCTACCCTACAACACATTGGCAGATGGGTGCGGCCACCGAAATATGGGCAGGCTGATCAAGAGCATGTTGGACCAAAGCGACTCTCCTCTTGCACGTTATCTATGCACATCCATTCATTGCATACAAGTGCTGAGTCGGGAAAGCATAACGAACTACGAGGTCACTCTAAAATGAGACACTCGAAAATTCTTATCCCCGAGCTTGCTGCCTTCAGTGGCCTCTTGATACTCTTCCGGTGCAGATCGAATCAGAAGCACACGGTCGAACTCAGCTACATGTATAAGCTCAGCCACAAATCTACAAGATTTCACCTGTGACGAGCTGTGTCAATATGTCATGCCGGAACTTCTGATCACTGTCGGCTGCTTCTAGGCCCTGTGCTGTCTCAACGTGTTTGACACGCCACCTTCATTTGAGTCTTCAGCAAGAAAATCATGGTACAAAATTGGGGCGCGTTCTTCAGAGCGCAATTGCCATGGATCTCCCGGAGAACCCCGCGTCTTCTCGGAGAATGTTTAGCCTCAACCAGGATTTGAAGCAAAGGACAGCGTCGGACAACAGTGCTCGAGGGGAATGAATACAACGGTGTACCGGCAAGCAAGTCCCCGGCCGAGGACGCTGTTGAGAATGCCCCCAAGCTGAGCGTCTGGGAAGATGCGGGGGCTGAACCCGGGATCGCTGCAACGCAAGTTGAACTCGACAAGAGGCTGATTCAACGCTTGGCAAGCCGGCGTCCCCAAAAACACTCATGTTCATGGAGATCGGTCGCACCAACCCTCCAACAACCCGTGGTCTGCGGTGGATGGCGAATAATTGGATGCCGGCTGGTGCTTCGGATTCCAGAGAATGGTTAGCATGGGAGCCTGTCGCCTCAAAGGCTATGAAAGCGACGTCGTTGACTGCCAGCGCCGGGAGACAGATGAAATGCGATCATTGGCCGAGCAGCGCGTAACTTGCCCTCAACGCGCCAAGTGAATTCATCAGACCGCTCCCTGATTTTGTAGTTTCCCCTTCACTTCCTCCCCCCGTGCTCCTGCTACGACAACCACCTGCTGTAGTACCGGCTAGCTGTCTCACCACTCTTGCCGTCCGCAATCTCCTCTCCATCTAGTCATGGCTGACTCTGATTCCTCGTCCTTGTCTTCCGCTCCATCCTCGGACGATGAGGAAATGGCACAGAAAATGGCGCTGAAGCCTACGGGATTGGATCGATATTTCAAGCCGGCGCCCAAGCCTGAAGCCACCCCCGAACCTCCCAAACGCGCACCCTCACCACCCCACGAATATACGCTGGTCGATAACCCGGCAATTGCGTTCATCGTAATGTTCAGAAGTCGATTCAGCGACGTGTTTCCCAAATCTTTACCGAACTACGGACCGCAAGACATTGAAAGAGGGGTGGCCGGAGAACTGCCCGACGAGCAAGTCGAGAGACTGCTCTGTGCGCTGTTGGGTCTTGTTCTGAATAGAAAGAAAGATGTCGAGTTAGTTACCGCATACTGGACGAGCTCGTGGGCTACCACCTGTCAAAATTTCTAACACTGGTCAGACGCGGACATTATGGCCGGGCACTTGAAGATGCGCTCTCTACAAACCACAGTCAATGGCCGACTGAGTGGAAGGGGGTCAATCCTCTCCACGGAGGAAAAACTTTCAACAACATGAGCCCGGAGCAACGGGTGGGTTGCTTTCTGTCTTCCCTTCTCTGTTCCGCGTGGCTAACTAGGATTCAGTTGAGCCTCCTAAAAGCTCTCGTCCTCTGGTCTCTGAACTCCTCCGAAGCCGTCCAAACGGTCATTAAAGAGTCTTACAAGCAGACACGTCGGGACGACGACCGCAACCAACCGCGAAGTGTTCAACCTTGGTTTTCAGACCAATATCGCCGAAAGTACTGGCTGATTGAGGGACAAGACGACTCGCATTTTCGACTTTACAGAGAAAATGATGGCAAGACTGCAAAGACAAACACATGGTTCAGCGTCGCCGGCTCCATTCCAGAAGTCATAGCCCTTGCAGACAAGTTCGCCGACGAACATAGTTCCAATTCGAAAGTGATTAGCGACAAGTTACGCGCGGCCATTCCGAGATTTGAGGCTGGTGAAGAGGTAAGCAGGTTGACGCGCATACCGGACATGCACTGACAATCACACTAGAAGCGCAAACGCCGCGACTACCGCCTTGCTCGAAAAGCTGCATTCGCTCGACCCGAACCCGGATTCTCACTATACGAGGGAAGGACACGTGGGAAGAGAATGAGATATACATATTCAGACGACGAGTATGGGTCGGACGGGCTGTCTAGCAAGCGATCCACGCGCAATTCCGGCCTCTCTACACCTCTGGAGACTGGACCGACCGTTACCGCCAGCGGCAGGCATGTCAAGTCGAGAGTGGGTGGTTTGTACGGCGAGAGCATGTTGATCGACCAGCGCAAGGAGTTAGAAAGAGTGACGGGCGAAGGCAACTATACAGAGACAAGTGAGGACATGCCCGCCACTATACCCAGTGCGCGTGACATGAGAACATCGAGGTCGGGAAGACACGTCAAACCGACCAGACAGGGATATGCCGAGCAGATGGACTCGGACGAAAGCGAAGAAGCCCAGTCATCAGGCAAAGAATGGAGTGGAAACGAGGACGAGTCAGAGCCGGACTTTGACGGAGAGGATGAAGGCGACGATGACGACGATGATATGAGTGATGAGGGCCTTGAACCGGACGAGGTCGAGGATGAAAACACTCAGGAAAGCTTGGTTGTCCAACTGCGATATCGAAAGGACGCCGAGAATCCCACGTCCACAACAACGGCACAAGGTCCACCTCCTCAAGCTTCCCACGTAACGAACGGAACATCAGCCGTTATGAATGGCTTGCAGCAGGTGCAGGCCACATCGAGACCACTGCAACCCCTAGGAGAAACGATGGACACGATCAATGTTGCCCCACGAAATAACGTGACTGATGGAGGCCAGCCAAATCTGATGAACGGCGTGAAGATGACGGCACATGACGCTCCTCGACCACCTCCGGTGGTTCATATCCCCATTCAGCCCATGGACATATCTTAGCAAGGAAGATGTGAACAGGTTCGAGGGGATATCGAGAAACATATAGGAGAGGTCGTGCGCCCTCGGATGCCTACCGAAGATGCTTTGCGAAAAGTTAGGGCCAGTTCTCCCTCGTTTGAATCAGGGCCAGACGCGGCAAAGGAAGGACATTTACCCCCTCGAAGCACTGTCATGACATGACTTGGGACACTTTTTAGTTTTCTACCTATTTATCGATTTCTTCAATGTTCTCTCGCAGGTCTTCGTTTCTCTAATCATCTCTGTCTCACTCGGTAGACCAGAAACCAGTCCAAGAAACCAGTTCACGCGGGCACTCGTGGCACTTGCACGAACACACATATATATATGTACGCCAGATCACCAGAGAAGAGCACAAGAGCACAAGAGCACAAGAGCGCTTATCAAATCGAAGGCGTCCCCGTTGGTGCCGTGATTCTGTAGTCTCTTTCTTATATCTGATACATCTTTCACAAGGGCCAGCTTTCAACACCTTTCGCTAAGCTATGGATGTCCCCATCCTTCCATCAATGAAGCGGGTGATATACACAAACAACCAGGTCGTCCCAGGCGTGACCCAATGCACATAGATAACACATGCAAGAACAAAGAAACCTATGCCCTTGACCTTTGGCAACTATATAGTTCTGCTCATCGGCAACCATTGATGTGGCTGATTCGTTTAGAGACTGCAGCGGTTCCTCTTCCCATCTCAGATCATCATGTTCTGCCGCAAGATGCTCCTGACATTCATCATGCTTTCATATTACACAGATGAAAATCATTCAGCCCCTGCATCAAATTGGGCCTCAAGCCGTAGGCAGCAAAAACCTCTCTTTCAACAACTCATCTGCGCCAGGCCTCTTTTCATGGTCAACCTCAAAGGTCTTCCCCATAAACCGCTTCGCGTCCTCACTTGCATGCTCGGGAATACTTGGTTTCTCGTTATTGCTTCCGACAGCAAACAGCGTTTGAAGCGTCGTCATTGATGGGAATGGGCGGGATCCTGTGAACATCTCAACAACAAGACACCCGACTGACCAGATGTCTGACTTGAGCGACTGTCCAGACTGGCGGACGACTTCGGGAGCCATCCAGAAGACGCTTCCTTGAAGAGATGTGCGGGTGCCCGGTGCAGTGTTCATACCATTGAAGTTGGTTTTCTTGGAAACACCAAAATCGGAGATTTTCACGGCACCGCGGTTGTCGACCAGAATATTAGCGCCCTTGATGTCTCGATGAATGATATTGCGAGAGTGCAAGTATGACAGACCCTCGAGAATTTGTCTGGTGAAGTTCCGGACGAGTGGTTCCTGGAAAGTGTTGTATTGCTTGAGCATGCCGGCGATGGAGCCACCTGGAACATATTCGAGGAAAATGTTGAGGTGCTCCTCGTCCGATGAAGTACCCAAGTATTGCACAATATGTGGATGACGAAGGCCTTGCAAGAGTGTGATCTCTTGCTTCAAGGCTGCAATCATGGCCGTCTTTTTCTTGTCACCTTCGGTGCCCTTGGCCACATTGGGCAACTCGACTTGCTTGACTGCCATCAATTCACCAGTCACAGCATGCAGGGCGAGATAGACACTGCCAAATGAGCCTTCGCCGATCAAATCACCCTTCATCCAGTTGTTCTTGTCGAAGCTGTTGCCTTGGAGGAACGAGTTCAGCTCCTGGTCTTCCTCCTCACCATCCTCAGCCACGATCACCGACAATCGTTCATTCACATTGTCGGTATTCAGAGGGACCCCAGGACTCTCGTCAAAATAGCTTGCCCTAGCTGCTTCACCCTGGGCAGCAGTATCGGAACCGCTGTCAAATGAGACATATGATTTCCTGTTCGGCTCGATGGGGGATTCTTCCTGCAACGGGTGGAGCGTTGACGAGGCAATGGAATCACGGAACGACTGGTTCATAAGATTGAACCTGTTCGACACTACCGAGAGTGGTCGGGCAGCAGGAGTGCGAGGGGCCATACCGGTCTGGTACAGCCAGGAGTCGGCAATGCTGGGAATGCTTGGTACGGGAGGAGCGTCCTTGAGGCTAGAGGCCATGCTCACGTTGCTCATCACGCTTAGGCGACTTTGTGCGCGACTCATGCGTTGTGAGCGTCGGACTGATAGCCTCATTGTCTTTTCGATATCCTCGCGTTGATGAGCAGGGAAATAAGAGGTCAACTCTTGCACAATCATCTCGCTAGGAGGTCGTGCCCCAAAGAAAGTACGGAGCTTCGTATTCTGATTACTAGGAACTCTGAGGTGTTGCTGGGCTTCCTGCCGATCGTGTTCATCCGCAGTCGCAATAATGTTTCGATTTCGATCCGTAGTGGTAACTGGTGAGATGGGGACTTGAATGTTGTGCCATGACTCTCCTGTGAGCTTCTGCAGCTTTATCTGGTTGCGCATGTTGTTTGTGCTCAGTGCATTGCTGTGCAAAACCTGTGATTCATCGGCCGCAATCTTGGCCGCTTTCTGGAGTTCGTCCACGTCGGGAGGCCCGTCGTTGATCTTTCTCAAAATCAATCGATTCCTCTCTGATCGGGTTGACTCATTACAGATCCTCATGAGTTCGCTGTCGCTTACACGGCGACAATTTCCTGGATCTGGGTCCAGGCCATTGAGGACGTAAAAGCAATAGTTGCGAAAATGAGTTTCTGGTAGGTGTAATTTCTTCAGCACTGTCGACGTGACATCGTCGGCCGTCCGACAAAATTTGATATTCACAACCTTCGTTTGCCCACCGTTATGGATGATTTTGATGACAGGGGATCCTGAGGGCAATCCACCAGGCGTCAGGCCATCGATGCTCGAGTTTTGCCGGAGATGAGCTGCTCGCGTGGTTTGACTTGCGAGCTGTGGAGTTTCAGGTCGTCTGCCGGACGTGGAATTCGCTGATCCTGGTTGGCTGAAGTATCCTCCCCCAGACGCGTTTCTCCCACCGTCCATCGGGCTTTGTGCATAGCGATGTGATCGAAGGCCTGCGCTGTGTACATCTGCGAGAGGTGAGCTTGGTCTCGACCCGACTTTGAACCCTGTGCTGGCCGAGTTGAAATTCTGCAAGACGGAGGAGTCGAGCTGGCGGGAGAAACGTTTGCCGCTACCATTGTGTGACCTAGACCCGTGGGTTCGAGGAGAGTCCGAAGAGGAGGGGGTTCCAGCAATGCCATCCAGGATAGCAAGGCTATCTCGGTTTCTCCTGGAGCGTAACAAGGATGACTTGTTCCGCAGCTGTTTAATTGCCACATTGATTCGCACGCGGTCACCAATTTTCTTGATACCCATCTCTGACAATATCTTCTGGTCACATTCCAGTAAACTCTCTCCTGTAAAGTTGTTCGCTTTGAAAAGAGGTTCATACTGTCCGCAGCGGATCGAGTGCAGCCACTCTCCCACCTTTTTCTCGTCCCACGCCCTTATCGAGTCCAGCCCGTCATAGACATCGGAGAATTCAGAATCTGTTGGGGAGGTAAAGAGGCCGTCTTGCAGAGCCATCGAGGTCATTTGCGTTCTGGTCGAAGACTCGGAGAAGTTGCGGACGAGCATCTGCTGGGGATTTCCGGTGTTGGCGGTAAACGGTGGCTTGGAGGCAAGCATCTTTGCGTCGATTCCTGCAACCCACGTTCGTGACAATGAGGAGATAGGGAGACGTGCTCCTTCTCTTATTTAATGGCCGGCATGCGAGCAGGAATGTGAGTGGGAGGTGGACGGACAAAGGACGGATAAGTCACGACTGTAGTTTCAGCCTGGTGGAGGGAAGCGACAAGGAAACAAGCAGTGTTAAATGAGACAACGCAGGGTACGTGAGAGGCTGCTGAACAAAGCACTTCGTGGACGTGTCTGCTAAACCGTAATTGCTAGTGGCCGTTGAGCAGTGGGAAAGGAGGCAAACGGCAGCAAGAGACGTTGACGCTTCGGCGTTCGCAGGTGCCTTTGGGATAGATGGCCAGATGCAAGATAGATGACGAGTCCGGGCGGCTTTGAGACTGGCTTGATCGTGGCACTGTCACATCGATGTCGTTCATGGATCGTGGCTGCAGAGTCTGAAACACTCGATCAACGACCAACGAGCAGCACAAGGAGACTGAGGCAACAGACAAAAGAGGCGCTTGTAACAACAGGATGAAGCAACTGTGGAGAGACAGGGGGGGTGCCTGAGTAACGAGTGAGAAGGGGAGCTCGCCCGGCTGATCAGGGCGGATCAGGCTCATCGGGACCACCAGGGGCGCCCAATCACCATCAAAATGGAGGCATGGTGGGCCTAGTAGTGTACCTGACACCCATGCCTAGGCGCGAGTATTGGGGATGACACTGGCTGGTTAGGCACGGCTGCTGCCCTTTCTGGCTTGGTTAGCATCGACCTGAGATCCAACCAGCGCAGGCCACTTCCCTCCCTTGTGCGCAGTCTGCCATGATTCTTTTCTCACTGGCCTCATCCTTGTCCACGACCCAAGACCATTTCATCGCCATCGTTACTCTTGCATCTCTCATCGAACAATCGTAACCTCAAGGATGTTCGATACCTTCGGGCCTATCTAGGCATGCAAGGGGAAAGTCATCATTTTGAAGCGTGAGTAGGGCTGATCAGACCCAGATACATCCCCATCATCCGGGTACTTACACCGCCATGGTCAAGCGATCACGCGAGTCCTCGGCCCTTTGCTCCAGCAGCGACACCGCCAGTTCTGCGGCAGAAGAATCTCAATCTCCTCGTCCTGCAAAACTCAGTGCTGTGACCACGGTCGCCGCTCTGCCAGCCATGCCGGTCATGCAGTGCTCTCTACCGCCTCACCGGGAAACCCTGGACTTTGCTTCTATCGAAGATTTCGAGGTGCATTATGCCAAAGACCATTCCAATCGTTGCGCCTCTTGTGGCAAAAATTTCCCTACTGCTCACTTCCTAGCCCTGCACATCGACGAGAACCACAATACCTTCCGCGAGGCCCTGCAAGCCAAAGGTGAGAAGACATATGCTTGCTTCGTCGAAGACTGCGACAGAAAGTGTTCCACGCCGCAGAAACGTCGCCTCCATCTGATTGACAAACATCTGTTCCCCAAGATCTACAACTTCCGCATTGTCGACACTGGCATTGACAAGTCGACCTCCATGCTCCACGAAAGTCGTCGGAGAAGAGTGTCAACCACTACCGATCAAATCTCTTCCACCGGAGGTCATCGAAGACAGCATTCCCGAACGGATAACAACAACAATCTCCCTCCTGTCTCCCCGAAAGAGAACTTCAACAGGGACAGGAAAGGAGGACCAAACTCCGGACCCATCAAGCATGTCTCAGATGCAGCCATCAGCGATCTCGAATCATCCTTGTCTGCCTTGCGATTCGTGCCACCAAGTGTTGCCAGTAAACAGCGGAACAAGCCACATCATGTGTGAAGACTCATGGGTGGAGTCTCCTCTGCTATCCCTCCGCGATCATGTTCCACATGATACAATAAAGATTTGGCAGCACCAGCAGGGAAATTGGAATATTGAATCAGGCTCTTCGCTCGTGAAACTGTCAGCGTCAAATGCCGTCGTACCCCTCACGAGGCTGAGGTGCCTGAGGAAGTTCTACAGTCACAGACGACCTATATCGCCAGTCTTTTACCCGATGAAACGCTCCCCAAAGCTTACATCCGCCATTACAAACTCCACTAAGTACACGATCGAAATCCACTTCCCCTCACATCTAACATCCCGCAACCAACTCAGCCGCGGGTGACTCTGGGCACAGATTGATGCGGGGAAGATCTAAGCAACGACTTAGCCTCGAGCCCGATGTGGTACAAGATACTCAAGCTCTGCCACACAGGTGCACCTCTTAACGACATTCTCATGCGCATTGCTTGGTCCCCGATCCCCCAAGTACCGCCGATATATTACGATCAAGATGGCGACTGTGTCGGTACATGCCCTAAGCACCGGTCACATTACCATCCCTGAACGATTCTTTGTGGTTCCAGCGGACCCTGTTGCTCAAAAAACTGTGCCTTCGTTGTCATTTTTGATACAGCACAAAGATGCAAAAAGTGGAAAGGTCACGCGAATCGTCTTCGACCTGGGTATGAGGCGGGAGCTCAACCTCTACCCGCCAGCTTTGACTGCCCACCTGGCGAATCGAGGACCAGTGTCGACACGTCCAGATGCGGTCGCTTCACTGGCAGCCGGGGGTCTTCGTGTGAATGACATTGACTACGTGATATTCAGCCATGTACACTACGATCACGTCGGACTTCCAAAGGACTTCGATGACGATAAGACCAAGTTCATCGTGGGCAATGGCGCTCTCGATCTGCTTAGTGGGAAGACGCAGCTCAACTTGGGGAAACATATGGTTTTTGAGCCGGATTTGCTCCCACTAGAAAGAACGATAGAATTACCTCCTCCGGATGGTGGAGACTCACAATTCTCATGGAAACCATTCGCCAGCTTCCCACATGCGATCGATTTCTTCAAAGACGGCAGTGTCTATATTGTCAACGCCCCAGGGCACCTCCCAGGCCACGTCAATCTCTTGTGCAGAGTCTCGAGTCACCCATCCAAGTTTGTTTGCCTAGCCGGGGACTCATGTCACGATGTTCGATTATTGACGGGGGAGTGCGACATAGCGACGTGGACGGACGAGACCGGGAGATACTGCTGCATGCATGTGGACATCCCCAAGTCGAAGGAGACATTGGCTCGCCTGTACTCGGCATCTAAAGAAGGCATCCAGGTGGAAGGGGAAGAGAAGCCGGCAGAGTTTGAAATCATCTTTGCCCATGATTTCGCGTGGGAAGAGAGGGCAGTCAGGGAGAGGAAATTCTGGCCGGGGAAACTATGATCGGCCCTTGCGCAATAGACGGGATGGACCTGGTGAGGTGGTCGATAGACTGGGCGATTTTGATATTGCTTCCTCCATCATCTTCACGAGCTACATCGGACACATCCAAGCCCTTGTCTGATCCTCTCTTACAACGAATGATGGGAAACGCCACGCGCAGTGACCGTCTCTCTCTTCCTTGCTGGCCGTTGATGATTTGTTATAGCTACACAAGAGTATTTCCCGCCCTGATACAAATATGCTCGGTTAAACCCGAGTCCAACCCCAGCAAATGCTGTCTTCCTGTTAGGGACAATTATTCTGCTTGGGGGTATCTTTGGCATGTAAGTTGAACAAGACTCGACATGATAATGCTTCCATCCAACTCAATCCTAGTACAATAGGTTGGCGCCATGCCTCCCGGTCGATGGGACCAATGCTCATGCGCCTCCCTTTAATCCTGAACCAAAACCTCTTCCCTCCTTCTCTCGTCCTTTGCATCGACTCCAGCTTCTTCATCGTCGTCGTCATCCGGCGTCGGACTGACAATTATCGCCGGTGGGGGTTGTGTGGCCACGGGGCTCAAAGTGCCCCCCGAGGACCGTTTATCCTCGGTAGGAGAGAAACCATCATTGCCTCCGTCCTGGCCACGCTTTTCTTCGGTCTTCGTTTCGGTCGGCGATAATATAGACTCCTTGGTAACACTGCTGGTGCTCTGATGTGCAGTCCGACGTCTCATTCGCCGGGCCTTGCGTTCTTCATCGGCTCCCTCACGCCTCCTCCGCACATCGAGCTCGTCGCCGGTCGATGGGGCCGAACTTCTCATTTCCTGCAGGGCCTTCAAAGCTCGATCGGCGACATCTTCGCTTTCGCTGACATCCCCTCTGCCGCTGGTGCCATCTGTACTCAGATTATCTTCGTTGGCTTTCTCTCCCGCACCAGCAAGACCGCGACTCTCTTCCACGCCGTCCTTTACTTGGAGTTCGGGAAGTTGCTGGCCGCTGGCGACTCTTTGATCATATCTCTCCTTTAACCTCGCCCGTCTCCTTCGGTCACGTTGGTCTTTCACTTGTGGTGCTGCCGCTCGAAGTTTCTCAAGTAAGGTTTCCATAGCACCGTTGCCCGGTGGACTACCTGGTGTTTCGGCGCCACTTGCGGCGCTGCTGGCGGTGGCACTCGCCTGAGCTCTCTTCCGAGCCAGACTGGCTTCGAGACGTCGTTTATTCTCCTCCATGGCCATGTTTTTCTCGCGTGACTTCTTCCATTCCGTGACAAAGCCACTCAGTTTTCCGAAGAACTCTCTGCGGGCATTTTCGTCTTGATTATCTTCTCCAAAATAGGTCATTATGTCATCGTATGTCCTCGACGCCTCGTCCAGGAAGAGCTGGAGTTGTTCTGCCTTCCGCCTTGCCTCCTTCATCGACCTTTGTACGACTTGTGCAACACGATCTTGAGGATGGAACTTCTTAGGATCGCTCAAGTTGCCAGCGTCTAGTGAAGACTGGACGTTCTTGATGTTGTCAATGTACTTCTTTGCGTCTTGTCGCAGTTGGTCAACGTTGAGTTTGGCCGCAGTAATGACACCAGCGATGTCCTCCACAAACCCCTCCCATTGAGAATACTGATTGCGAACGATGCGTTCAATAAGGTCGGCGAACGTGGTTTCATTCTTGTCATCCTTTACCATGCCGAGTCGCGCAAGGGAGCTCAGTTTGAAGCCAGAGGCTTGTTTGTTTGAGTCGTTCATGTAGTTTCCGATATCAAGAATGAGGGCCAAGACGCTCATGAGAGAAGTTGAGTCGCGAATAGCTTCCGAAACATTGACAACATCCTTCAGCTTGCCGGAAATCTCATCGTATTCTTGCTCGTAACTTCGTGTCAAAGCCAGCGCTCGCATTCTAGCTTTCCAATAGTGGTGTAATTCGTAGGCCGTCTGGAGGTAGATCTGATCTTCTCTTGTCAACTCTGATGGATCTTGCTCTCGTTTCGAAGTCAAGGCGTCAGGCCCGGTCCAGTCTTTGCTGTAGGGAGCCATGAGTTTAGCGATGTTTTCGGGAATGGTGCAAAGATCTTCTCTTTGAAGGAAATCCATGACCACGTTGTTGTCCAA
Source organism: Fonsecaea nubica (assembly GCF_001646965.1). Classification (NCBI taxonomy): domain Eukaryota; kingdom Fungi; phylum Ascomycota; class Eurotiomycetes; order Chaetothyriales; family Herpotrichiellaceae; genus Fonsecaea; species Fonsecaea nubica. The sequence goes on from NW_019173717.1 coordinate 88,632, forward strand.
GACCTCCTTGTCGCACTGGATAATCTTCCGAACCACCTCATCCGCCGAATCATTTTTGAACTTGGCCATAGAGACGTGGAAGTTCCTCATCATGTCAGTACTGATGATCTGTTTCTTGTCATTCTTACCCTTGCTGCCTGCTCCGCCAATGATCTTGATCTCCTTCGCAATGAACAGTTTCTCAACCTCATCAAGGACACCCTTGCGCTGCAATTCGCGGTACTTCTCTTCCCTGGACTCAGGATTCACAGTCTCTGCCCAAACAGTTACTTGAGGCGTATCAACTTTGTCCCAGTGGAAGGCTTTGAGTTTCTTCTTCGGTCGCATGATTGGATTCTTAAGCACAGGCACAGGCAGCACTGGAGACTGAGGTAAGAAATGCCCATGCTGAGCACCAGGGAGAGCTGGAGCACCCGGGGGCGGAGGGGGTGGCGGGGGTATGGGTGACAATGGACTCATAGGGAGAGAGCCAGGAGGAGGCGGTGGAGGGGGAGGTGGGCCGCCAGTGAAGCCTGGCATGGATGGCGTAGCAGGAGACATGGGCATGCCGGGGAGGGGTGGAGGTGGTGGTGGCGGTGGAGGTGGCGGCGCTCCTGTTTCGAACCCGGCGATCAAAGAAGCAGACGAAGGAGGGGGGGGAGGAGGTGGCGGAGGAGGTGGCCCATTGAATTGGGCCTCCTCTGTAGTCTGCTGTGCTTGTCCCTCGTCAAGAGGAGTCCTAGGAGACTCGGACTCAAGGCTCGGATGGGTTGGTCCAGTTGTAACACCGGCATCGTCTCCTTCTCCTGCGACCTCGTCGATTTCGTCGTCGATCTTCTTGACCTTTGAGGCAAGTTCGTCGAGAAGATTGCTCTGTTGGTTTTGTTGCTCGGCGGAGATCTTGGGTCGTTTGTACTCGACAAGTCGCGGCTTTTCGAAGATGACATCTTCTTCCATATCTGAATCCTGCTCTGCTTCTTCGCTGATCGCGAGGGCCTCGACCGCAGCTCTCCGAGGGCCCTTATGGGCATTGCTGCGATGGACACTGCCCATGACGCTGTTGGTGAGATGTCGCCGTGTCTGCTCCTGGAAATCGGCATCAACTGCGTCGTCCATCCTTTCACGAAGCTCTCTAAGTCGATCGGAAGGCCCTGTCTGGCCCCAAACTTTGCCTTCTAGTTTGAATTGTGTCTTGGTTCGCTCAAGGTTGCGTTCCAGGCGCTCCATCAACTTCTCCCGGTCCAGAATACCTGCCAATTGAGCAGGGTCTTGAGAAACAGAGCCTTCTTTGGCAGCTCGTGAAGCCGCCACATCCTGGGCATCCCGAAGCATGAGATAAAGCTCTCGCGTCTCTAACTCATTGCGTTGCAATTCTTGGGCCCGGATCCGTTGCAGCTCAGCAACCTCCGACTTAAGAGACTCGGCCTGCCTGGACTGCATTTCAATGATGCCAGCTTGTTCTTCGATCTGCTTCTGCAGCTTCTTGACCAAGCCATTAGCACCCATGGCTATCTGCGCAGCCATTTCATCCCTTTCGGCAAGGGCAGCTTCGGCGATCTGCCTCGACTCCGTGGCTTCATCAAAGGCGATTCGGGCCTCGTCGTCGGTATGTAGGCGATCCAGCAAGCTCTGGACGGTGAAGTTCAGGCTCTGCTTCAGATCCATATCTGGCAGCCGCCTGTCCATGGCCACGTAGCTGAGCATGGAGTCCACGAGCTGAAACATTCTCAACCGCTCGTCTGCATTGTTCTCTCTAAGTAACAACATGTGCTGCATGGCCGAAATGAAGTAGTCTTGTGTTCGTGTGCCGTGGACTTTGGACATGATGGCGTCTGTGATTTGCATTGGATCCGTCATATCCTTGACCTCCCCTTCAATGCTCTCGACCATGCTGCTTCCTTCACGCTGGAGCAGATCCTCGTAGTCGATCGCCTCATTTTCACGGAACTTCGCAATCTGTTTATCAATCACGTCGTACTGGAAAGACTCCATCTTCACCAGTATCCGCTTGATCCCACAAGCAATGAACTGAGCTCTGATGTGGCATCGTAATTGCAGGTCCCGGTCAGGGGCGTCCACCAACATGTTGATCAGGACAAGCGTGGCCACAGCATATTCCATCAGAAGGTTTTCCATACCGATGCCACCACTCCGGACTTCTTCGCTTGCCCCAACCAGACTGCCCATTTTGCCCCGGCCATCTATGGTAACTTCGACAATGCGCATCCAAGCGTCAAAGCGTCCGTTCTCGCTCATTTGGTTCTTGACAAAGTCCATGGCTTGCAGCACCTTTAGATGGCCCTGGCCTTGGTCCCAGTGGCAAAGGAACGTCAAAACTTCGCTAACCAGTTTCCTCGTGGTAAGCCTGGGAGAAATGAGACACGTCGCGAGAGCAACCGGTATCTGCTCGTGCTTCAAAGCATCATCAGCACCGTATTTGTTGTTCATCAACGCCTTTAGACACTTGACAATGTCATATTCCCTGTCCAAGTCCTTGTCGGTCGAAGTAATAGAACTGACGGGCGTCGGGCCGTTAGCTTGACGCCGGTTTATCTTCATGAGGACACTGGTCAAGGCGATTTGTCCCTGTGCTTCGATGAACGCCTTAACCCAAATGATGGGCTGGGTTCGTAGACTGACACTCAGACTTTGTAACTGTTTGGCCGTAATGCTGTTGTCCAAAATCCGCTTGACATACCACTCGGGAGTGCCCTCGACATCTTTAGGTATGGGGCCGTCTGGGGTCAGCTTTGCTTGCTGCCTCCTTTTCTGCTCACCTTGCCATTCGGTCAATTTGTCTTGATGCACAAGAGTCCATTTCTTTGCGGGTGCATATGCCATCATCTGTCGCCTGGCTTGCTCGGGAAGGTTCTGCCAACCACGTTTGTGCATCAACTGTAGAAACAACTTTTCAATTTCTGCATCACTCTGAGGTTTCGGAAGGTAAAACCCGGCTGGAGTAAAGGAAGTAGTTGAGCTGAACGGCGGGGCTTGCTGAGTGGGCCAGCCCGAATGTGAACTGATCTTTGAAAGTCTCGAATGTGTAGGAGAAATTACGGTCACAGACGAGTCTGAATCCTGCCGGTGAGGCATTGCAGTTCGTGACGAGTTGTCCGAGGAAAACAGACTGGAACCTCGTGTGGCTGTGGAGGCACTTGACTTTATACTGGCACCGTCAAACGACCTCCTTTGTCCCGACCCAGAGTATGAGTCGCTCGTTGATACCGAGTCGTAAGTGGCGTGCTGGGGACCATTGCTGCTTCCTGGCCGTCCCCATTGTTGATATTTTGTGCCTCGATCCCCAGCCTGACTAGACGCCATTGTAATACCACTTGCAGTGGTTGACTGGGGAGGCGGTCGGGGCCCAGTTGGGTGTGATGACCCGTTTGATATTCCATTGATGGCAGGGTATTGATGGAAATCAGACCCTCTCGCAAGTTGGTACGGTTGTGGCTCTTTTCGGGTTGGTACTTGGTCATCTCTAGGAAGGTAATCCACCGTCACTGGTGCTTGCCCACCCGTCGTCGTGGCAGAGTAAGGGATGGAGGTGATAACCCCGGCGGTCATGGCCAGACCTAAGTTATCAGGATCTTGGCCATCGTTGGAGGTTACCGACTCTCTTTTCGAATGGCGGGAGCCCCAGGAGCCGTTCGTGTGGGAGGAATCGAGACTACCGCTTCCTTCGTGTCGACTATCGGCCTTTGTATCTCGATTGCGTCTGAAGAAACCTTTGCTCGCGGACGACTGTCTGGTCGTCTTGTCGTTCTGGATTATCTGGGGCATACTCGGTGGCGCGCAGGCAGGCCAACAGGACGCATGTGTACCTAGATGCGATCGTTATGGCCCCCAAGTTGGGAAAGTCCACCTCTTTGAGACTTTTCTCCTCCTCTTTTCCAAATAGCCCTGATTCTGTGACGCTCTCGGATTCGGCTGCGGTTGGCGGGTCCTATCCTTGCATGGTGCCCTGCACTTTCTGAGACTGATACACCAAGTCCAATCCAAGAGATATCGGGTTGCAACGCGGCGGGCACGTGTGCCAGCCAAAACCGTCGCAAGATGCTGTCGAACAAAGAGAAATCAGAATCGTTCAGCTGGCGAGGCGATAAACAATTGGGCGCTGGTGCAGACAATGAAACGGCGTATTTATTGGCTGCGGACGTCAGTGAGCGCTATAACCAAGTGAGGGCGAGCGAAAAAAGACAGGATAAAGCGAGAGGGAAGAACGCTGGCTCTCAAACGAAGACGAAGGACACATCAACACCGCCGCTCAGGTGGGCGTCATTTGTCCAAGAAGTTTGTGAGGGCAAGGAATCGTGGTGATGATGGTGGACGATGAATCAAACGTACCAGAGCCCCGTCAAGTGTGCATCGCAGTCTCCCGACCCGTCCAAGAACCACCCAGCCAGGCCAGCAAATGATGGATCTCAACTTGTCCTTAGTTTTAGGGCGTTGTGGATTTAGTTTGGTGGGCGCCACAGGTGCTTGGTGCCTTCCTGCCAGGGGTTGAATCAACAATCATGTTTGGCGGTGTTCTCGGTGCACTTGATTGCTTAAGCGGCCGTGGCGGCAGCGCAAGGGACCAATGGCCATGGTCAACGGCTGCCCCCAGGCGGCGGCCAGTAGGGGGTTGGCCTTTCCACTAGATGCCCACCACAGACGTCCCCTAGGCTCTTTCACCTGGGATCATCACCCACTAACCGGGTACGTGGCCTTCCATCCCTTTCACTCAATCCCTCAGCTAAGCCAATCTCAACTCCTGCTCATGCACGCGATACACCATGCCAATGTACTGTACTTAGGCACGGAGTTTCCCTGAGAAGGATGTCCCAAGTCATCACAGTCGCTTTGTGTCCTCGGAATCCTTTGCTACCCGTGTCCCGGACTCTTGACTTTCAAGGTCTAATACTTAACGCCTGTACCCGCTCGACAACTGCTGCAGACGACAAGACCTTCGAAGACGCCGCAGAGGACAAGATTGGACAAGTGTTCAGGCGCCCGTGCCACACCTTGAGAGAGTTACCGATTCGCCTCCAACCGACGAACAGCCCCTCCTCCTGGCTACAGTCTGGACACCAAGCTTGCCAGATTTGGCTGCGGCTAATCTCACGACGGGCACTACCTTTGGACACCTCACTCCATACCACTTCCGTGTATATACCGCGACCTGCCCTCCCGTTCCCTATCTGCCGCCGAACATGGCGGCGTGAAAATGGGCTCTCTCTTGAGGCGCTCGCTGCCCAGCACGATTGTTAACACCGAAGACGCACCGCCAGCTCCTGTCAGCACCACAGTCGCCGACAGCACGATGGCTGGGTCGGGTTTCTTGAACTTCTCCAGGGTATGAGTTCCCATTTAAAAGCAAGCGGGAGTTTTGACAGGACTGACCGGTGGTACAGACGATTCTCCTTCCTCTGTTCATTTCCCTAATCCTCTACCTCGTGGTCTTCTACGCCTTACTGCCTCTGTATCGCCGCCATCGTGCGCGGTATTCACAATACCTGCCTCTGCCGCTCGAGTCTGTTCAGTCCGCCTCCGCTTCTCTCTCCACCCGCGTCCTCAACTCGGTAATACCTGCTCAGCTCCGCAACATACTACCATCACTCTTTACCCGAATTTTTATGCCCTCAACATGGGCGTTTCGGACCTCACACGGCCGGTCGAACAGCATTGTTAGCGCAGACGACGGCACTCTCTTTGATGAAGAATCCGGTGAGGCGATGGTGGGATTTGACGCTCAGGAGCGGAACCGCAGGCGAGATGCCATGGAGAGGCAGGTTTCCAACATGGATGCTGCCACCAGGACTGTGAGTCGCAACGGTGGTTTGGGAGGACAACACGAATCAGACTCCAACCGACGACTAAGTCGAGAGTTGGAGGAAGGATTCCGCGATGATTCTGATGAGGATGACCAGGACGATCAAGTCGTTGTGGGGAGGCGAGGTAGTGGTGCACGGACATGAGGAAGGGTCACAATATCCGGAGCATTCCCCTCGGGGTGGACGACCGACACCACTACTCCTCCTTGGCCTATAGGATGATATGTATTGGATAACTACCGCTCCTGCCCAGGTGTAATCTCAGGACATGATTCAATTTTCCGGCCATCAAAACAGTCCATCTCGTCCAAAGGGTGTCGGCCGTCCAGTGCAATCTCTCAACACTACCGATTCCGACAGTCGCCACTTTCACCAGCAGATAGAAGACAGAAATGTGGCAATGGGCAGGATCATTTCGGTTTTACGCCACGATATGCGATACACATGAGGGACCATAGACTGACGCCAGTTGCAATTCATGTAGAAAAGGAGTGCCCCGGTCTGGCGTGAATTTCTCTCGCCGTCGGTTCATGAACCTGCGTTATAGAGCCGGGGAGTAGAAGCCCTGCAACGATGCTCCAAAGTCTGAAAAGGACATACCAAATATGAATACAGGCAAATAGAAAGATTGATTCGACGCTAAAAAAAAAAGGTATTGTTTTGGTCCCCTTTTCATAGGCTAGATGAAACATAAATAAATGCGGCTATATGTACAGTTGGTCCAGCAGATCGCCAAAGCTCAAGCCCTCATAGGTGACAAAGATGACTCTTCTCATCTGACACAAGACGAGGAACAAAATACAAGGGGAAGAATGCAACCCTTCAGCTTCCTATCGAGGGCGCTGTCCAACATCAAAAGACCTCACCAATTGCCCGCCGCCTCGTAACCTCCCAAATGCATCGGGCTCTGGGTCGTCATGCGCGTGGTCGCGTTTCCTTTCCAGGTATCAGACGGCACTCGCGGCAAAAACAATAAAAGCATAAGAATCTCCTTTTCCGGTCTCGCAGGTGAATCACTAAGCTGCTGACATGCATGTCTCAAGTCTACAGGTTCTGCAGCATCGAGGGTTGAACAAGTTGACTGGGGGCCATCATTGGCTGAGAGGTCATTGGTTGCATGACCAGCGTTGAGGGAGGTGGCATAGACATAGCCATCATGCCAGACACGCTGGTTGGGCGGGTAACTTCATCCGGGGACGATAGTTCGTCCATGGATCCGAAATCGTTCTCTTCGGTCTCCATTTCTTCTTCGCTGGTCACAGGAGCAGGTTGCCCATCTTGTTGAGATTCATGAGTTCGACGGTGTCTACAGATTGTTAGTTTAGACGCAGAAACTCGGGTTATGCGTCTACTTACTGGGCCAGGTTATCGGATCGTGAGAACGCTTTGTTGCAGTAAGGGCAGACATAGGGACGTTCTTGAGTATGAGTTCGAACATGTCTAAGAAACTCGTGTTAGTAAGCGCAGAAACCAGGTTACATGAGGTTCAGGCATACCGCTTGAGGTGTTCGAGGCGCTTGAAAAGCCGCCCGCAGCTGGGAATGGGACATGAGTGGGATTTGTAGGGTACACCAAGCTCCATCATGGTTGCACTTCGTGCTCTGCGAACGGGACCTGGCCGCTCTAACCGGACTGCGGGGCTAGCTTGCAGCGAGTGAATGTGCATATCGTCTCCCATGAGGTTTGGCATAGGCTCAGTGCCAGCCGACATTCCAAGCGAGTGCGTCGGGTCTTCTTCGAGGCTTGGTAACGGCGTGCTTCGCCGGGAGAAATCAGTTACGTGATCACGGTTGACAACCGACGACGCGTAGCTGTGGGCAAGGCCAGGAGGAGACTGGTCTCCGGACTCGTCGCCTTCCGCAATAGGCAAGACAGAGCTCGACATAGACCGACGGAGATCGCTTGGCCTTTGAGGGAGATGTGTCTTTATTCCGTGAGTAACTTGGGCAACGGCATTCGCAGCCACCGCATTCATGATGGACGATGGAATCGACGAGCGCCGTCTCCTTGCTTTGTAGGTCGGAGATCCTTCAATTACCGAGTAGACATTTGTAGGAGGAAACGGTCGCGGTGCAGTTACATGAAGTGGCCCTGCGAGAGTAGAAGGCGGCAATGAAGCCATGGGATTGTAAGACTGCATCGGCTGCATCTCTGGGATAGCAGAGTAAAGACCAGTGTCCTCGTTGGCGATATATGCAGGCTCAGCGCCATGCATGGCATGTTGTGGGGGTGTAATAGGTTCATATGAGAGGCCGCGAGTGCTATAGTCCTCAAAGTGTGAGGATACGAATGAGGGAGCTGGGGAGTACTCCATATATGCGGGCATAGAGGCATGGCGAATGTGTGCGCGATCGTAGGCGACCTGAGAGAAATCCGGCTCTCGAGACATCGCCGTCGTGGAAAGGGGGGTTGGGAGGCTGTTTTGCATGCTCATGCTAGTATACATGGTCTGCGGCTGCTCTTGGGAGCGTGGCATCTGAGGAGGCACCATTGGAGGGGGCATTGAGTCCGCTGCTCGTAAGACGGGCGAGGTCGACTGGGAGTAGTTCACATTTGCATTTGCGGTTGCGAACGACGACGAACTAGCTTGCTGAGCCTTTGTGAGTTGCTCGAACAGCGACTGCGAAGAGTCGAATTCGAATGAAAGCGCTGGCTCCGCTACAGCTTTCGTTGTCGCCTCTTGACCCATCTTCTCGCGCTTTAGGTCTCTCTCCAAGGCATCGAGAAATAGGCGGTCATGGGGTACGCTGTACCAGTAAAAGACCTTTTGTTTCTTTTGCGTCCGAATGCAATTGTTTTTGTACAAAAAGTCCAAAAATGGGCTTTTGGGTTCTTCCAGAGATGCATCTGTGCCCGACTTCAAGTTGCGCAGGTCGGAGAAAATTCCTTCCTCGAACTTCTTGGGGTTTTTGACCGGTCGGCCGAATGCTTGAAACCGGAAGGAAAGACATCTCACAATGTCGGTGCCGGAGATATGAAATAGGTTGTTCCATAGGACACAGGAAACGTATTCACCTGTGGGGAGGAGGAATCTGCGAATGAGAGAGTCGGGACTCCAGTCCACCGGCGCAGAAATGAGAAAATATTTGAGGTTGTCTACCTGCTGCAGGGCGACTTGCGCATCCTGGGGCAAGCTTTGTTGTGCCTCGTTTGAGAGCATAAATGTCTCTGGCTTCTGAGGTTGCGCCATTGGTGCACCACTCGAGGGGAACATCGCGGCGGTAGGGGGAAATCGTCGACACTGTCCAAGCGTCGACGGAAATATGCGGGGGAGTGTTGGCTGTCTTCACTGACTCGGAGTCAAAGTTGGTTCCTCAACTCATGCAATATAGTATATCAGAGTCTATCTTCCTGTTCCAACTAAGGCGAATGGTTCTTGGTTTTTCGTCGCGGCAAGGGAGGCCGGCTGCGCAGGGGGAAAGACTCGCTGGGCGAGGGATTGAACCACAAATAATTGAGCAGCTGGAGGATTGCGACGTGTATAGCGAACGTGTCGATGATGTAAATGGAGTCAGTGCGAGAGACCAGCTTCGCAAAACGTCCAGACGTGGTAGAGCTCCTGTCTCGAGTTCCTGAGAAGCGAGCACAGGTGAAACGAAAGTGGGTAAGGAGAGAAGCTAGTCTCTCAAAAGTCCTCAGGGCAAAGCCGAGTAAAGGAAGTGAAGGTCGACAAGGAAGAAGCACAGGGAGGATGCTGTAGCAACAAAAGAGGTGAAACAAATTCGAGGAGTGATAGAGGTGCAGAGGGAATAAGAGGTGAAAGAGGGAAAAGGTTAGAGAGGGAGAGTCGAAGGGTGAGACCGGGACCAGCGAGGAAGCGAGAGACAGACACGACCGAGCAGTGAGGAGGAGAGGGAAAAGAGACAGGCTGCGGGCGCGGATAAAAGCTGTGGGCGCTGGGTCTCTAATACTAGTCCCCTAGTTCCCCTACAGCGCGGTCCCCGCTAATCCTTTTCCCCCACTAGCTCCAGCCTAGGGTACAGGCGGGCAGCAGGCCTATGAGCCTAAGAAACCCGCCCGAGGAAAATCTTGAACAGGGTACCAGGTATTCTACAGGTACGGATGACAGCTTTGTTAGGCAGGCCTGGGCGCCATGGAAGGTAAAGGGAGGGCAACACCTGTGCTCAGCACACAGTAGCACCAATTAATGCCATTCCTCCCGGCCCGTCCAGCCAGCTCTTTGTCCAAGGGATGCCAGGCACCGACCTGGTCAGACTCCCTATCGTATAACCGCATAACATTGGAGCCCAGCTTGCCGCCTCGACAGTCAAGGGGGCGGCTGAATGGCGACCTTGTCCCCCTTGGTTCCTGGCATTTGCTCTTTTCGCTTGCGCCGAAAGCTCACAGTAGCCGCTCCTTAGCCTGTCTTTCCTGTCCCACTCCAAAGAAAATCCACGCTAGAACAGGTACCAATACACTTGCTCCACTACTTGTTGCTTTGGTTGTTGATCTCTTCTCCCTTCAGGGATCAAGAACTTGTCTGGGTTGACCGTCACCACCACGTACCACATCTGCTCCGCCCCCGGAAACCTTCCAGCCATCTGTCTTCGGGATTTGCAAAATCCGTGATCTATGCAGTAGTAACCTTGCGGCTCGATCTGGCGGGTGACTGAAACATACTGCACCCGATGTTCCGTTTCCAGAAAAGGTGAGATATTTACTTTGACCCGTGGTGTTGTAGGACCTCCGTGGCAACTGCGTGCTCGTCGAAGCGAAATCGCGGCGACGGTACTCGGAATCCATACCTTTGCCGGAAAGATGTGTAAAGTCTGCCAGTGCAACTCATATCCACAAAACACCATAGTATTCCTCGGTATGGTTACGGACAAGACAAATGGCGGAGCTCATGAGCACGGGCAGGTTGCTATTTTGATCGTATAAGAGGGGTTATCGCACCAGCGGAGGAGTCTATCCCTCGGTCAGCGTCTCGCTGAATCATGCAGTGTGAACGTTGAAGTCGTGAACTGATGAAACGAGTGGCTAGGAACGGCGGATCGCTTGGACGAATAGTCTCGCATTGGCGGTTGTCTTGGACTACTGTCCGCCCACTCTGGCGCCAAATGCCATTCAACCAACGGCTTGGTTATTCAGAAACACATCTCAAACAGGCGCGGGACAAGGTCGTAGACTCGTAGACCCTGTATGCTGAGGTGCCGACATCCGCATTCATGGGATGGGATTCCACGATTATCCTTGTTGACGCTGGGATCAGTTTGCTTCCGACCTCTGGACGCCCACAACTGCAACCTTTCGCAGGGAAAAATTCGGAACGAAACCCAATGCAAGATGGGGGTCCCATGAGTTTGAATCTTCCATGTCTGCCCCCTTTTCAGGTATGGCCAATAGCGAGATGATCTTCAATAGCTTGACACAAGAAAATCCCCGACCCCATAAGCGTGATTGTCTGTATCCATTTCTTCACCGGATGCGGTTCATGCATGTGCAGGTTCATCAACCATTGCTTAACTCACGCGATGACACTGCGGAGATACGACGTGGGAGTATGAGTATGTCAAGGTTCAACGAGGGCACCAACGATAAGGACGACCCCGAACGCTTGCTCGTGGTAAATCCTGGTCAGCCACCATATCATCTCGAAGGTGCGAAGGCTTGGAATAATGTCCGACAGAAAAGGAGCATCGCAGGAACCCAAAAAAATACATTTCGTCTTGCCAGCGTGATTGGTGTGTTCGCTGTTGACTTGAGTCGATGGTGTGCGTAGGGGCGAGCAAATCGCAGCGCAGAACACGTGACGGACTTGGTCCAGACGTCTGCGTTCGACTTTGTCTTCCTTCGCCGCACACCAATGAATGCTACTTCATTAGCTGACCACAGTCACACACAGCTCCACAATCCTTGCTACTCACCATCTTTTGACAATGGTTGGTCTCTACTGTATCTCGTACGTACGAGGTACTACAATTCGAGTGTCTTCGCGCTCTCCCCGGTCCTTGGTCAAATCCAGCTGACCACGATGGAACTGAAACTGGCGCGGACAGCCATCGGTCGACCTCGCTTGACCAACGGTTTCAGATCAGGACTTTACGAGTCGAGGCGTGCCAAAAGATGGATGGTGATAGCTTATCGAAGCTCAGTCTCGACGATGGCCCTTTTTACCTAGTCGGCTTTTCACCGGCTCCAGAATCTCGACGCACGCGCCACTCCCCCTAAAAATGGCCGACCGATGGTGCTATGTTTCAGGTTCTGCACGCCTCGACAGCCACATTAGTCACAAAAGGGGTAAACCTTAAGCCCTGAGAGATGTCAACTCCAATGTCACTGGCTTCCCGAGATGGGTTTTTCTCCGAGGCTGAAGTGATTGGGCCGACCATCACACCCAAGACTCAGGATGCACATCATCACTGCAGCTGTCTACAGCACGCTCTCGTTGGCCACTCATTTATGCGATTTTACGAAGCCCCCAAACCTTGAGAGCCGATCGATTCTGCAAGGAATTTGAGGAATGGTTCAAATACGCGATTCGTGGCATTCAACAAGCTTGGGGAATAAGCCTTCCATTGATCTCGTGGACGTCCATGACTCTTGAAACATACAGAAGCTCCTGGTCTTGCGCTTGAGGTCTCTACCAACGGCGAAAAGGTGGCGCAATTGCGGCGAACATGGCCAATCCTAGCAAATCTCCGACAAATGGCTATTGCGCCCTAGCGAAGGGACCGGGGACAGAATCTAGATGGGAGCAGCTCGGGACAGTCAGCGACAGCTATCACCACTTGCTGTACTGAGTACCTGGCCGGGATGTTTGTTGCCCAGAACTCATCCAGGCCGACTCCAGGTCAATGTGAAACAATCCAGAGAGCAGAGTCCCCAGACGCTCGTCTAGCACTTCCATTATCGGCGCAGGCCTTCTACCCTACTGAGCCAAGGCTGAAGCAATGGTGTAACATCAGAACTCATGCTTGACTTAAGCCGCTAGGAGGAGTGGAAAAAGCAAGCTACGTGTTTCAGACTGTGCTGCTGGCCCTCGGAAGAGCTCGCTACGACAAGTCATTGTCACTTTGTCCATGACAAATGCCCGCCCTTTCTTCTCTGGGGATCTTTAGGGACATGCGAGTGAGCGCCGGAGAAAGAGACACTTCCGGTTGAGCCTAGCGAAAAGGTGATATCAGCAGAACAGAGATCTTGGTAAGGTAGCGAGTGCCTCGCACAAGCCAACATTCCCTCTGTTCGAAGTGCGGAGGGCGCAGGAGAAGAAATACTGCAAATGGAGCTGACTTCTCTTCTCTTTACAAGATGTATGCAGTCGAAATCAGGCGGTGAATAGACATAATCATCATCGTCGTCGAGTCTTGCCACGGGGTTTAGAAAAACCCTGTCCCTGGATATCGAAGACGTCTTTCTTGCTGAGCGTCAGAGTTCCTCCTCGAAATTTGCCCACAGCAGGGACATCGACGCCACGCTCTCTTCGGGTGTCTTTGGGCCTCGTTTTTCCCGAGGCTTTCTCCAGGATGATGCCATTCTCCTGGGCCTCCTTTCTTCGACTAGCCTCACGCTCTGCCGCCTTCGCAAGGATCCCCCTTCTATGCGCCAGTGGCATCTTCTCTTGATGAAACATGGACCCCTTTGAACCCAAGGCCTGCATTCGCATGTCCACCATCTTGTGCCGATGGGATCCTAGTGTGGGTGATGCCTTTGCTTGCTCGAGTAGATGGGATTCTTTCAGGAGTCGTTGAAGGTCAAGGTCATGTTTGAGATTCAAGGCTTCGGCAGCGTCATCATCGTCGCCCTGCCTGGCTGAATCTTTGGTGACTACACCTTGTATCTCCTTTGGGGGCCGGGAACTCTGTCGCAGGGGTCAGTCCAAAGTTGTAACCACTCAGTCGAAGTAGGGACTCCCTCCTCACCATGAAGGTCTTGTAGTGTTGTCTACGAGTCTTAGCTTCTTCTGCCGGGTCACTGGCTGCGCGATGTTCCACAACCTCAACCGCGCCGTCCTGGTGCCCTGAATCTGAGAGGCCATCCCACTCCGACTCTTCCTCGACCAAACCAGTGTCCCCTACGCCGCCTTGACTCTCTTCCTCTTCCTCCTTTTCTGGCGCAGCGAGCGCAGTAGTCTCAATCTCTGGCAGAGGTTCGAAAGCGGACTCGAAATATTTGCGGAATATTTCTCGATCGGCGTCGAGAGGCGTTGTGAGAGTCTGTCGTTCGTCGTCTTCCTGGTCGGAAGGGCGCAATCTTTGTCGGGTCGTAACAGCGACTTCCCGTTTCCGCTTCCCTAACATGGTTGAGAACAGGTTTTGGTGATGTAGACTCAACAACGAGGCGTCGATGTGATACTTTAATGCCAGAGTCAGAGTTGGAAAATGGCACTGTTGACGGCATCGTACAGAATTCGGGGCTGATCCAAAAAGTTTCCAGTTTCCAGTTTCCCATGCGCCCCCAACGCGTCGAATTTTGATTGGCGGAATCTTTCGTGTGCCGCAGTCACACCGCAGCTCAACCAGCCCTGCCAGTGCCTTGCTCCTCTTCAGTCCTTTGGATCAAGTTTGGCGCTTCTAATGGGTTTGGGAACAGAAAATCAGAGGGCGTTCACTATTGGCCGTACGGTGAGATGACTCGAGTGTCACTCCATGCACATTATAGACCTGGACTCGGACGCACCGCCGGCAATGTCGAAGGAGCAGGGTACACTGCTTACTACAAGCGGGAGGGGACTAGGCGGCAGAAGGAGAAGCACCAGCACAAAAGCACGGCTGTCTCATTGACCTCGTGAGCAAGGAAGAGGATGCCAGTGAGACGAGGAGGTCTACTAGGTCTAGCGAGAGTAGATTATCAGTGCAAACCACGACGACGACGACCAGATGTCAGTCAGTATGTCTATTACTCCGTTGCGGAGATCCGAATCAATACTTGATCTTCTCTGGGAAAAAATTTGTCTAAATCCCCCACTTCCCTCAATAATTGCACTGTAATCCTACATCGCCTCCTATCTATACAACATCGGTGACCCTCCAGCTCAGAACGGGGGATCTTGAAACATCACCGGTCCATTCGCTACAGAAACTTCCTCCTCCATGACCCGATTCCGACCCTGCATTGACCTCCATGCCGGCCAGGTCAAACAGATCGTCGGCGGCACCCTGAGCGCCCAGGAATCCGAGCTGAAGACCAACTACATCTCGCACCATCCGGCTGGACACTTTGCGACTCTCTACCGCGACGCCGATCTGTCGGGCGCTCATGTTATCATGCTGGGGCCGGGTAACGAACAGGCTGCGAAGGAGGCTCTCGCCGCCTGGCCAGGACGCCTTCAGGTGGGTGGTGGCATCACCGACGCCAACGCAAAGGAATGGATCGACGCTGGCGCCGAGAAGGTAAGCACAAGGCGACTGATTCATCTGCCCATCAGCATCATCATCGCCGAGCTCGCATCTACTCCCATTCGTCCTCCCCCCCAAATAACAGATATCCCTAACGCTCAAACAATAAGCAGTAGGTCATTATCACGTCGTTCCTGTTTCCGAGCGGCCGCTTTTCCCTGGATCGACTGAAATCCGTGCTCTCGAAGCTGGGAGACGACAGGGACAAACTCGTCATCGACCTCAGCTGCAGGAGGAAGGGCGATACGTGGTTCGTCGCCATGAACAAATGGCAGACCATCACCGAGATGGAGATCACCAGAGGTATGGATCCCTCGCGATGTGGCTGTTTTCCCCATTTCCATACGCTCACACAAACCCAACCGCAGAGAGCATCAGGATGCTCGAGCCCTATTGTTCGGAATTCCTCATCCATGCAGCCGACAACGAAGGTCTTCAGCAGGGCATCGATACAGAGCTCGTCACGAGGTTATCCGACTGGTGCACGATACCGGTGACATATGCTGGCGGCGCCCGCACGGTGGCGGATCTGGATCTGGTGAAGCAATGTAGTCAAGGCAAGGTCGATTTGACCATCGGCAGTGCATTGGACATTTTTGGCGGAAGTGGAGCCAGATTCGAAGACTGTGTCAGGTGGAATGCAGAGAATGCCTAACCAAATGCTTGTCACCGAACAGGGCTTTCTCCCATCACGACGTCGACGCCATCGCTGTTGCTTCTTACAAGGCTGTCCAAAGTCTTCTGGGGCACTTCTTCGCCGCCAGCGTCCTGCTCAGCAGCAATAGTCTCATCAGCACTACCCATTCCGCCGTCCAGATCCATGTCCTCCACTACCGCATCATTCCTCCGGTATCCCAGCTTGATCATCCATGTCTGGCCGTCTACCTCCCTTTCTACCTCATATCCAACCTCGGCTTCCTCGACGAATTCGCCTCTGTGAAATATCCGTCGTCCAGCCCCCCATCTACACCAGCCTGCGGCATTCTTCTTTCCTCTGATCCTCCACTTGCGGTTCCTATGCATCAGCTCGCTCGCTCGCGTGATGCTTTCCAGCAAAACATCCCAGTCCAACATTGACGCGGAGGATCGGTGCGCGCCTTCGAAGAGTAGTGGGCCTTGCGAGGGTGACCGCCGGGTGTTCTGCGACAATAGTGAGTTTGCGCAAGAATCGTCTCCTTGCCCCGCCGTCCGTGGTACAGATTTCGTACGAGAGGTGGGGATTTGCAGCACCTCGTTCTTCTCCCTCCACAACATCATACTGGCACACAGAACTTTGAAGTCCAGCTACAGAGACTCACCGACCGAGGTTAGCATTTCGGATTTTTCTCGCGAGCGAAATGGAGTGGAGGCCAAACTCATAAGAATTGCGAAAGCCCTTTTGAGACAGGAGGTGAAGAGAGAGGGTGAGGATACTCACATTGACCGCCGCCGTGGCTACACGCGCGATCCACCAGTCCATGTGGAAGCCCATGGTCTGTGGTAACCTGGCACGTCTCACGACTCGACGAGGCTGAGGTGCGTTGTGAACGGTGTCTTCATCCGAGTCCGCGTCCCAATCAATCGACTCTTCCGAGTCATCGTGTCCGTGTGCATCGTTCCCCTCGATATCTTGTGCCTTCTTCTCTCCAGGGACGGTCCTTTCTTTCGCAACATTATGACTGTAACCTGTCCTGCCGGCGGCCTTCGGTGGGTTGGAAGCAAGGCGTCGCGACAGCGCCGCGATCGACGTCTGCGATGGCAACGTGCCCTGCACGCCATCTGCCAGAGCTAGAGCGTACCCTGACGGCGGGGAGGAGCACGCTTCGAGAACCGTCTCGTTCGACGACGACGAGGACGAGTAGGAGGAACGGCCACGGGCCCGCCGTTGCATGGTGGTGGTGGTGGGTGGTGTTGCGTTGTTGATCTGGTCTTCCTGCGTAAACACATTTGGGAGAGGATGATGGGTGATTGACAGGATCTCGTGGCGCGCCAATGTTAATTGTTGTTGTTGTTGTTGTTGTCCAGTCCCGTCGTGCCATAGGAAGCGCGTCTTCAGATAGACACTTGCAACAAAGTGACAGTGGATGGAGGAGAAAAATCAGAGGTCACAGCGGATTTTGCTTCACCCCTCATTGTCTGAAATGAAATGTTTCACTTCCACAGGCTTTGCTTGCGGGGATTCTCTTCCCATGGACTGGTATGTGACTATTAATCCCTCTGTTACTATGTCGGTGTCTTGAGGACACGGTGAATCAAAAATATAATATCTTACCTAGTCGGTTGATTCATGTGATGGCGTCGCCTACTAACCACAACCAAAATCGACTACCGTCTACATGCTTATACGCAAGAAAACACTCCTGTACACGAATCGCTAGCGGGACAAATTCACTTGACTGATAAGTGGAAATATGGGATTTAGTTGGCACGATGACATGAAAAACAACAAATTGATCTCACAAACGATCAACTGAACACGATATGTGGGTTACAATATCATTTGATTCAAGCTACCTGATGCGGTACCATTGCTCACTTGAGCACGAGTAGCATAGGAAATACGTTGTCATATCCGAAGCTCGTGAAAACCACCTGCAAGATAGTGCCAGGTTGTGTATTGACCATCATTCAACCGCTTGACCGTGAGGTAAGAAGACATTCTTAGGAACTGTTGCAAGAGGGTATTGTAGGTCGAGAAGTGATCCCAAAGTCGAGACATCTAGTGAGTAGCAGCTTGCTTATTGCCCTCAGCGGATGCCTATAATTTTGTCAGCTGGGTGACAAAAAGGGACAGTCATGAGGGACATACAGAGTTCTTGCTCTCGTCAATCTTGTCACCAACGGCATCCTTTGCTGCAGAAGCACGGGTTCCGAGGGATGCGTCAGAATCTTTGGCGACGTTCTTGTTGGCCTCCTTGGAAGCACCAGAGGTGGCTTCGTTGACCTTGTCACCGACGTAGCTACAAAAGCATCAGTATCACGAAGACATGGTAACACGTAGGACGGCAACATACTTGGCAGTGTTCTTGATGGTATCCATTGTGGATGTGAAGTTTGTGATTTAATTTGAATTTGGATTGATGTGAGACCTTTGATGGATTTTGAGAGGCGTACTGGTGGATGATGGAAAGAAAGTGGAAGTGGAATGAGGAAGAGAGAGATACTTATAGTCGGGCAGAATGAGTCTGCGTACGATGTCACTGCCGTTTGCCTACTTTGCCTGCTGCCCCGCGTTACGACTTTCACGTGTGACTTCCTTCTTCATGGTCATTGACTCCTTCCTTGGGCTGCCTTCGAATCCCCCACTTCTGTTGCCTGGATAGCCAGTCACATTGCTCCGCGACGAGAGTCAAACAAAGGAAATCGCGTCCAAGATTTCAGCTTGATTCAGTCTGAGGTCATTCGGGATGCTCTGCCACCGATGACCACCACAATGCGCTCGGAGATACTATGACGTCCTCTGACCTGCTGACACCCACCTACACGTCCTTGATACCACCTGGGTTTGGAAGGTAAAAGTCAAGCTGAACAAAGAGTAGATCCATGATTTGAGGGGTGACGACATGAGGTGGAAAGGACCCACAACTGCGCTAACAATTTCCGCCAATTATACCACAAGCTATGCGGCTGCCTGTGGCTGATCGTGGCTTGCTTGTGGCGCTCGGATCTCATTGGGCTTCGTCATTCGAGATTTAGGAACTTATATCCGACCACAGACACGACTTGTGGCTGTCTTTCTTTTCTATCATGACGTATGACGACAAGCACAACTTGCTACAAGGATGCTTTGTGCCATGTGAGACCCGGGTTCTTCCTCGCTTGCAGCAGCTCACCAGCAATGACAGGGAGCAATCACGCCCGATCACGCCAACCACTAAGAGCATCAGCTACGAACCACCCCAAGGCGCTCTTCGACCGAGGACCACGGCACCAAACTTCGTCATTCTCCCTCAAAAGTGCGGAATAGCATAGCCTTCTAAATGGATATCTGGGAAATCTTCTGCCTTGTTAGGCTCTTGTTGCGGAGATCCTCAGAAGCCGCATGTGACACTTGCTTTCCCATGTGCCACGCTATGCGCCCTTCCCATCGCGCTTCGGGCTGTGTGTTGTGAACCTCAGGTAGTACCTGATAGAACAGCATGTCAAGACTGGCCTGATGTATGACAACGGCAGTTCACGTACCCGTCAGGATCGGTTAATCTGAAATCCTTCAAGTCCCAATCCTGCAACTGGATGTCGGCGTCCAGCTTCCATCCCTGGGTAACAATGAAGTCTCTCTCCTTTTCCAAGTCGTCCACTTCGACTACTATCTCAATTCCTTTCATCGGGCGGCGGTGACTTGCCTTCTCTTCAAGCGTCTCGGTCGATCCTGTCTCGATGGCGCCGATGAAGATGTTGTCGCGCCCGAGGTAGGCGTAGTCGCCATTGCGCTTGATCAAGACAAAGTTGAGGATGGTGGAATAGAAGTCAATCATCCGTTGGAGGTCAGATGGGAATATTTCAATGCGCAACGAGGCTGGCATCGTGAGCACAATATTTCGTCAGAAACCGAAGTGTTTTTCCTCCCACAATCTACTTTGATCATGCTCTGGCAGTCCATTGAACAGACTATGCCTGTGTATTTATACTTTGAAGCTGTTCCTCCAACAGAGTCTTTCGCTTCACAGACACCCCGGCCTTTCACCCTCGTGGCATTGGGGCTCTGCAACGTCGCTGTCACCCAACTTTGTCAGCGACGAGGTCTAGAGCCCAATCGACTATCGGCCAGTCGATTTCCTTGGCATTGACTGACTCAGCAGATGTTCAGATGTAGTACCCACGTGATGCTTCTTCTAGTCCTACAGGATACACGTACTCGGACTGAGGCCGTCAAGAAATCGAGTGGTCTCGATATTACACAGGTCGCCTTGGAGGACGGCCAAGATATCCTTACCACACCGTGTTCTGGTCAAGGAGCACCAGAATTAAAAACACCGGGCTTTTGGTTCTGGTATAGATATGACCATTGCAGAATCCACTGACATTGATGGTGATCACCATTTATTGACTGTAACATTACTCGTGTGTATTAGTACCTAAGAAGATGCAAGTACTTCCGAATGTCATCCGTCTTTTCATCCCACGGTTGATAGTCGATCAAATCCCCTCCCCGGCCAAGAAATCCAGCATCAACTTCCCTATCTCTTCCGTGTGGCTCTCGACTAAAAAGTGTCCACCATCCAACAACACCAGTTTCAGGGATTTCACATCCCTCTTGAAGGCTTCCGCTCCCGAAGGCGGGAAGATGATATCGTTCTTGCCCCATACCGCTAGCACAGGAACATTGCTCTGCCGCATGTACGCCTGAAACTTGGGATACAGTGCGACGTTAGTGCCATAGTCCCTGAATAGATCAAGTTGGATCTCCTTGTTGCCCGGCCGGCACATGAGGGCATAGTCGAGATGATATGTCGCTGGATCATCAATCTTTTCAGCTTCAGGCTCTCCGTTCAGATACTGATCCTTTGTGGCCTCAAAAGACAAGATGGCGCCCGAGATCATCTCGCGCAATTGCTTCTCCTCGTCAGACCCGGCATCAGAAGCCCACAGTTTCCGAAGGGGATCCCAAAATGACGACAAGCCTTCTTCATAGGCATTGCCATTCTGAGAAATGATGGCTGTAATGGCCTCCGGCCGCTCAAGCGCCAGGCGAAATCCTGTCGGGGCACCATAATCAAACACATACACGGCGAATTTCTGGATATTGAGAACGTCAAGGAAGGCTCCGATGGTAGTAGCGAGATTGGCGAAAGTGTACTCGAAGTTCAAGAAGGCAGGTATTTCTGTGAAACCAAAGCCAGGTAGGTCTGGAGCGATAACATGGTATTTATCGGCGAGAATAGGGATCAGTTTCCGGTATTGATTTGAGGAGGACGGAAAACCATGTAACAGGAGAATTGTGGGCTTGCTTGGAGAGCCTGCTTCCCGATAGAAGACTTTGATGCCATTAGGGAGAGTCGTGTACATTTTGAAGAATAGGGTCAATGGGGGATGGACTGTATGACGGTCGTCTGTGCTAGAAGTAATCTGAGCTTGGTTATCTGATATCTTCTGAACGGCTCGAAGACGTGATGGGGATATAGGGACTTGACCTGCTATATATACCTGACCTGATGTTGGGACAAGATGAGTGAACACAAAGGCTCAAGCAACTCGACACAGCTCAAGCTCGAGCTGTAGCTTAGCCCATGAACAAGCTCCCAGATCCAATTAGGCCTCATTATACCGACCTATTGAAACGTCATCTGACAAACACAGCTATCTCAAAGCTCAACAGGACACTTCTGAGAGTTTGCCTAGAGATGCGATATGACATTCTTTGCATTGATATTTGATCTTGGAACTGCTGACAAAGAAGACTAGAAGAGCAATTGGCGCAGTATCTGAGTTTTGTCACTTTAAGCCTGCATGCTGGTCGTCCACGGTTGTAGACAAGTCGCCGCTCCAAGATGACCTCAGAGGGACTAAAAGTGGCAGGATACATGCGTACGCTTTGGGAATCGCGAGAACCCCCACGACAAAAGAGCAAGCTCCGATTTCTGTTTCAAGAAACCGAAACTTACCCTGAACGGCCTAAGGCCTCCTGGACATCCCGCTCTTTTTGCGCCTCAGGTCAGCGTGATATGAAACTCACCAACTCAGCCTCCAGTTACATATCACGGCTGAACTACATTCATCCACATGATAGCGCTCTTCGTGGCTTGCCGTCCTTTCTCGTGCTGCTTTGCAATTAGGCCGATTGCTGCTTTTGATGGCACCGCTGACCTGCGCAAACTGTGGAGTAGATCTGGCTGATACGACCGCGTCCTAGAGTTGTTCCCCTGGGTCTATACCAAAGCTGGGAAAAGCTAAGCAAGCCTCGACCGAGATGACAGGGTCACGATGAACCAGTCACCACAGCAGCTGTGGCCAAGTCACTCCCGTCAGCGGCACAAGGTCTCCAGGAGCATGAATCTGGCAACATTGATTCCTAAAGGAACATCTTTGTGAACCAGCAAAGTTCATTCTGCTGCTGCTTTTCATCTCAGACGTGTTCGCTGCTTTTCACTTCCGCCACCAGTGGAGTAGTGATTAAACAACATGGCTGCTTCAGGCCTTTACCCTGTGGCGAAGCGGGAAACTAATGGTCCTATCGATACCTGGGTTTTATGAAGAGCGAGAAGAGCGCAAGGCGGCAGGACACCCCTGGTCCCTCAAACGGGTTATGCTGGTGTGCGTCGAGACCAAAAAGCTGTATCTCCATAGACCGACTTGGGACAAATGAGGCCTGACTAGTCCACTTCATGAACCAGCGAAACAACTGCTCCTGCTGCTTTTCAGCTTGTTGCTGCTCGCTGCTTTGTATGTCCATGCTGGTCTTTCACCTCGTGAACCGGCTAGTTGCCTTCTGTGGAGCAAGTTTTGCCGCACAACAAGTTGTGAGCCCAGCTCAAGAGGAAACGTTAATGGAGTGGACACATGGATGCGAGGAGATGATGCCATATCAATACGAGTATACGTTGGGAGAGCATGTATTTTCCCACGCCCACAGGATTCCGTCATGCAGATGTGGATATTCCTGGAGTGTATGGCACGCGAGGAACGAAGAGGGGAAGAGAGCCTTCAGACATCGAGAACGCAATACGGCAATGCTTCGCAGAATAAGTCAAAGTCAGGAGGAATCAGTTCATGTAGGAGTTTTGTTTTATATTGCAGAAAGTGAGTATGTTCATGTACAGCACTTTTGAACTCTGAGTTGGTTCTATACAACCCTAGCGGTGAGCATTGACACGCCATCACAGTCAACCAATCTTGTTCTGCCTACACCCAGGATGTCTACAATTTGTGTCTCTTCTGTCCACTAGCAATCTTCTTGAACTCTTCCTGCGGTGCCCCCTGGATAAACCTCTTCATGCCCTCCATCACCTCCCGAACTCCTTGTGCCTCGAGGCCTTCCAAGAACGGCCGTCTGATCAGTTCCTTGATCTTCAGAATGGACTCTTGGTTCAGGTGCTCGCCCAATTTGTCATCGATTTCTGCCAACACTTGTTTCAGGAACCCATCAGAGTCGTTCTGATCCTTGCCAGAAAAGACCTTGTTCACGAAGCCGCAAGCCACGAGCTCATCACATGGGATCTTGCGGGACATGATGAGTGCTTCATTGGCCTTTGTCAGACCCATGCGCTGCACGAGCCCAATGCTCGCACCACCCTCTGCGACTAGTCCAAGCGAGGAGAACGGCGTCAACAGGAAGGTATGCGGGGTGGCATAGATGAAGTCGCAGAAGCCCAATATGGCTGCGGACAACCCCACTGTTGGCCCGTTCAGCGCACCGACCAAGATCTTCGGGTGCGTATAGAACGACCGTGTGATATCCAAGTTGTTGCTCACGAACCCCTTCAAAATATCATTCCGTGCGGCATCTTTGTCCAAGCCCGGTCCAACACCAGGTCTGGTAGAATTGACATTTGCACCCGCGGAGAAAAACCGACCCGAGCCTGTGATCACCGTGACGCTGATGTTGGGATTCTCTGCGATCTCCCGGAGTAGGCAGGAGATGCGGTAGTAGTAAGGTTGGCTCATGGCATTGAGTTTCTTGGGTTGATTGAGGGTGATGATCGCGATGCGGCCTTGCTCCCTGTAGAGGACTGCTTCTTCTGGGGAAGCCATGATAGCGGTTGCTGAGGATGGAGTGAAGACGGTAGGATCGCAAAGGGAGGGACACGGCGGACGTGCTCGGCTCGAGGGCAAGAGGGGAGGAATTTGATACTCGTCGAGATATACCTGAGGTTGAACAAAGGCAAGCAAACGAGCCTGGAATAAGCTGGTGGATGGATCCTTTGGAGTCTTTTCTAGCTCCGAGAAGACCTGGGGTTAGTATTAGGTATATAAAATGGTTTCAATCATTGACCCTCGGCACTTTCCAAGACAGCTATCGCCGTGAACGACTACTAATCAAGAAGGAGCTTGGAGTATTGAACGGTGAATTCGTGGCGGGTCAAAGTGTGGAGATGCATCGGCTGGCGGTTCAGTCCCTGCGCTGGGAACTGAGCCGAGGTTGCCGGAATATCAACCAACTCGCTTTGCCGCATCGTTCCCTACGGTCAAATCAGAAGGGGATTCGGCTCCCGGCTCGTTGTTTGTTTCTACTCAGCCGACTGAATAGAAAGCTTCAGCGAGACCGCGCCGCAATTGCTAGAGGAGTTGGGTTTGAGCATCATGTCTTGCTTTATCACAATTTTTTGACTTCCCTGCCCTGCCCAAGCGGAACAGCCATATCGACATCTCCCACTTCGGGTGTCCATCACAGCAACAAGCGTAGAACAATCTGGGTTGGACCAATGTCATGGTCAATATCGGGTCCTTTCAGGTAAAAGGGTTCTCCATCGACGAGGCTGTCACCTAGGGCTGGAGCAAACACAGCGACAAGGCTGTATTCCCATACGAGGCAGGTTAGGCGAATAATCCCTTTACTGCTTTGTTATTGGTCGCTGATGTCGTGATCATTGACTGCGCGGTCGACTCCCCTACCAGTTTCGTCCCAAAATTGTTGAAAGCCCTGGAAAATGCATGTCACACTTCTTAACTGGAGGGGCCCCGCTCCCTCCTCTGTGGTCTCTACCAGTTTGAAATCCTGCACAGCTCAACATGGCTGTTCCCCGAGGTGCCCAGATCGCAGCACGGTTACTTAGTCGAGGCTCAAGGGCTCTCACTTCCAACTCATCCTCATCTATAAGGGAACACAGGTTCGCCCACTCGCTTGCAAAATCGGAGACCCAGCGGATTAGAAATGCGTCCCTACACACACGAGCAAGCCATCATGCGCAGGCTGCCGCCGCCGCCGTACGAGAAGAAGACTCCTTCGAGGTGTCCGAGTCCACAAACCCGGCAATGTCCTTTCCGTGTCTTGACGCTCAAGAACTGAAGACGGCCGCTTTGCAGAACCGTTCTCTCGAATCAGGACCCGAACCGTCTTACACCACGGGAAAACACATGGTCTTTCGCAGCTCTGAGCCCATGCTGCTGGATTGGGGCGGGATCCTACCCGAATTCGATATTGCTCATGAGACTTGGGGTACATTGAACGCGGACAAGAGCAATGCAATTCTGCTACACACTGGGTTGTCGGCGTCGAGCCATGCACACAGCACTGAAGCCAACCCAAAACCTGGGTGGTGGGAAAAGTTCATTGGGCCTGGTTGTCCCTTAGATACCAACAAACACTTTGTGATTTGCACCAACGTTATAGGCGGCTGCTATGGCTCAACTGGACCTTCTTCGATCGACCCGTCCGACGGTCAGCGTTATGCCACTCGGTTCCCCATCTTGACCATGGACGACATGGTCAGAGCGCAAGCGCGGCTTTTGGATGGTCTTGGCATCGATAAGCTCTACGCCAGCGTTGGCGCCAGTATGGGTGGAATGCAAAGTCTCGCTTTCGGCGTGCATTTCCCAGACCGAGTGGGCAAAATAGTCAGCATTTCGGGTTGTGCAAGAAGTCACCCGTATAGTATCGCAATGCGGCACACTCAACGGCAAGTGCTGATGATGGACCCCAAGTGGAACAGAGGTTTCTACTACGACAGTATTCCTCCACACACGGGGATGAAGCTCGCGCGAGAGATTGCAACAGTGACATATCGCAGTGGGCCAGAGTGGGAGAACCGGTTTGGGAGGCAGCGAGCCGATCCCAGTAAACAGCCTGCTCTTTGTCCGGATTTCTTGATCGAAACGTACCTGGACCACGCTGGAGAGAAATTTTCCTTGGAATATGATCCAAATTCTCTACTTTATGTGAGTAAGGCTATGGATCTCTTCGATCTTGGGTGGGCGCACCAAGAAAGTACCAGAGAACGGAGGCAAAAGAACCAGGAGAAGCTAGTCGACTTCCACGGGGCAGCGACCATTCGAAATGACCCAGCATGCAGCCTGACGCTACCGTCGAAGAATTACGAAGAGAAAGTCTCCACCGCGCCAATGGATGAAGCTGTTACCCCCGGCAATCAAGGGCCGCCCAGAGATCTCGTCCAGGGAATGGCACCCTTGCGCAGTCATCCTGTGTTGGTGATGGGTGTGGCGAGTGATATCCTCTTCCCGGCATGGCAGCAAAGAGAGATTGCCGAGACCTTGAGGGCGACGGGAAACAATCAAGTAACGCACGTGGAGCTTGGTGAGGATATTAGTTTGTTCGGACACGACACATTCCTCCTGGACTTGGAGCATATTGGTGGCAATCTTGGGAAATTTCTGCAGTAAGCGCACATAGCATTCATAGTCATAAGATGCGATAAATGTCGCTCCGAACCCTCTCATTTCAAAGTGGCAACAGCCAGGCTCTATTCTTGAAATACTAGCCTTCGAAGTGAAGACGTTTTATCCTCCTCCAACATTGTTGGGCGGTCGTTCAACTCTTCGAATGCAGAATCAACCCCACAATCAACCCATAAAGCCCCAATACTTCACCAAAGATCAAAATGAGCACCATGCCCACAAATATCCTGCTTTGCTGCATGTAACATCTCACTCCCATATCTCCCACAATCCCAATGGCATAGCCTGCCGCAAGACCGGCCAGACCGACGCTTAATCCGGAAGCCAGGTGCATAAATCCGGTGAACAAGCTGTAGTTCTGCTGCGGCGGAGGTCCCATGTCTCCGGCGATGAGCACGGCAATGACGAGGGCGTAGACGGCGATGATACCAGACATAACGACAGGGATGAGGGACTGCCATTCGCCGTCAAACAAAGCACACCAAGGATCCTATTGCGCGTTCCATACCTTCATGATCAGGTCAGGACGGTAAGTTCCCACACCAGCAATTCCGATGCCTGATTTCGCGGTGCCATAGGCGGCTCCGATACCTGTATAACTGCTCAGTATCTTGTGTGTATCTCCATTTATCTTTTCAAAACCATACAGCCGAAGATCATCTAGAGCGCATGGAGGGTCAGCAGAGACGGTCTCGGTGTTTTGAGGCTAGCTCGACGTACAGCAGAGGCAATTCCGGCCTGTATGATTCTGCATGTTAGTTTTGCTTCATCAGAGAAGGTCTAGGGAGAGATTACCATGCCAAAGAAGGGAGCAAAGTTGGGCGTGAGTTCACTGCCAGGTCCTTCTGTAATTGTCGCCATGGTGGCAGATGTCAGTGTCTAATGGTAAGTTGTCGGAGAAAAGCAGGAAAGAGAAGTGGTTTGAAAAGGTGCGATAGGAGAGGTGGGTGCTCGAGGCACCTTGTGGGTAACGTTCTGCCGATGAAGCTTGGGATGGAGGATGATGGTGATGATGTGCCTGCGCATCTGCCACCGCAGGCAGGAGGGAAGCTGGGCTTTGCTGCTTAGAGGAGGTTAGAGGAGCAGGCGCAGCCAATGGCGACCCCAGATTCAGGCTTGGATTAGCAGCGGTCGATCCTCGTCCAACTGCATCGTTTTCTCCCCCATCCCATTTCCATTTCCATTCCCACTACATGCTATACTGGCTCTATCTATTGATCTTCTCACCATTACTACTCATTAATTCGTACATAGTCATTGAGAACATCTCCTTTCTCTCCCTGCTGGCACGGTGAGAGCATGACGCGGAATCTGTGCGACCATCATCTGTAATCTCTGACCATCCCTCATCCACGTCGACCTCCTCCACTCGTGCAGCACGCACACATATCCCCAACCTGAATATCGGCCACCCACTGTCCTCGACTGTCAATTCATTCCATTACGTCGAGACCACGATTCCGATCGCTGCCCTTCATTCTGCCGTCGCTATTAAAGAATTAAAAAAGTCGGGGGCGGGGGAGAGAATTCAAGATCGCGAAAAGACGAGACAGAAAAAGCCCCCTGCACTCCACACGCGGCAGATCAGAGTCTCCATCACTACAACTCTCCATGCTGGTCCAATAACTACGCCTGTGCTATATCGCTCTTTCCCTCTCCTCTGACCGAGCATGGCAGACTATGGTCTGCCCGATTCTCGCTATTATGGTGCAAGACCACCTCCTCCACAGCATGGAGGCCCGGCCGATCAAAGAGATACCGCCTTCCATAATATCTTTGGCGGTGCTCCACCTCCAGGGAGGTCCCAGACAATGACAACACAATCCGTCGGAGGCATGTACGATCGACTGCCCAGCATGACTTCGCAACACCAGCAACATACCATGTCCATGAGACACGGACCCCCTCCACCCATGCGTCAGATGCCTCAATCCTACGACCGCTCCAACGGCATTGCTCCGGGCCAGCCGTATACAAATGGCGCAAATAATGCAAGACCGCCGCCACACAATCCCGCGCCAATGTTTCCTGATCGGCGACCCTACCCTCCGCCTCAGCGGATAGACACACGGCCTGGTGTTCCCTCGTCAATGTCGATGTCGTCCTACGATCGCAGACCTGTTCCCAACCGAATGCCTCCTCCGGCATTAAACAATGATGGATATAGGTCGCGGTCCATGGTGAGGCCTGGAGAGCCGACCATGGGCTATCGTCCACCACCCAGCAGCTTCCAGCAGGGTACTGCCAGTGCCTTTAGACAGCAACCTTATGCCGGAATCGGTGGTTCAAGGACGACAGCTCAAGGCAGACACATACCGGAAAGAGTCGATGGGGACAGATCCATGTCGATGGGATCGTTCGCCTTGGATCGAGATCATACTCAGCAATTGACAAGTGGCAGAGTCGTGCCTCATCGTCGTCGGGAATCAGAATCAGACCCTTTTGCAGATCATCATGCCTCGTCGAACGGCTCGTTCAGTTCAACTAATTCTCCAGGATACGGTATCACTCCACGGGCGCGACGCCCTAGTGAGGGAAGTAACCCCCCGCGCACTACGTCTGCCGCTTCTGGCACCTCAGCTGCGTCCGACTTGACGCCAACAACCACCATGAATGTGTCGCGTAACGACAGCATGCTGAGTAGGCCGACAGGCTCGGCTCATTCGTCAGCCAGTCAAACAACGACTGTTGTCCAAAGAAAGTCGCCTCTTGTCTACCCTGCCCTTCTGTCACGCGTTGCAAGCGCTTTTCAGGAAAGGATCGGCGTTGGCGACAGAACTAAGAATGATCTCTCTTACAAGAATGCCTTCACAGGGGCAGAGGCTGTCGACTTAATCGCCTACATCATCAAGACAACAGACAGAAACCTTGCGTTGCTTCTCGGACGAGCCCTTGATGCCCAAAAGTTCTTTCACGACGTTACCTATGAGCATCGACTGAGAGATGCTCCTGGAGAAGTGTACCAGTTCCGGGAAACCATGGGAGAGGAGGCGTCCTCAAAAGATGTCAACGGTGTTTTCACGTTGCTAACGGAGTGTTATTCTCCAACCTGCACCAAAGACCACCTCTGCTACTCGATCGCGTGTCCTCGGCGGCTTGAACAGCAAGCTCGCCTGAATTTACGGCCACAGCCCGGGTTGCGACACTCCAACTCGAGAGGAAGTCTGCACGGCGAGGAAGACCAGGAACAGAAGCTTTGGATCAACAGCGTTCCTAAGGAGGTCGCCGACAAGATCGACGACAGAGAGAAGAAGAGACAGGAAGTCATCTCAGAGCTCATGTACACAGAACGTGACTTTGTCAAGGATTTGGAATATCTCCGCGATTTCTGGATAAGGCCACTTCGCGGCGCCGGCAATGTCATGTCTCCCATCAAGGAGGAGCGACGAGAGAAATTTGTTCGCACCGTCTTCGGTAACTGTCTGGAGGTGCTTGCAGTGAATGGCAGGTTCGCGGAAGAGTTGTCAAAGCGGCAGAAAGAACAGCACGTGGTGCACAGCATTGGTGATATCTTTCTCAAATTTGTGCCGCAGTTCGACCCCTTCATCAAATACGGTGCGAATCAGATGTACGGCAAATACGAATTCGAGAAAGAGAAAGGCGCCAATCCGGCCTTTTCGCGATTTGTCGACGAGACTGAGCGCCTCAAAGAGTCGAGAAAGCTTGAGCTGAATGGTTACCTTACGAAACCAACAACGCGCCTAGCCAGATATCCGCTATTGTTGGACAACGTGTTGAAGTACACAAAAGATGACAACCCAGACAAGAAGGATATACCCAAAGCCATCGGTCTGATCAAGGATTTCTTGGCCCGAGTCAACGCGGAAAGTGGTAAAGCCGAGAATCACTTCAACTTGCTTCAGCTGAATCAACAGCTCAAGTGGAATGCTGGAGAGTACACGGATCTGAAACTTACAGAGGAGAACCGGGTCATCCTGACCAAGATGAGCTTCAAGAAGGCCCCCGCCGACAGTGCCGAAGTTCAAGTGTATCTTTTCGATCACGCAGTCCTCATGTGCCGTGTCAAAAATGTCAACAAACGAGAGGAACTTCGAGTGTACAGAAAGCCGATTCCACTGGAGCTCCTCGTTATCGCCGAGATGGATCAAGTCATCCCCCGCCTGGGTCTCGCAAAGCGTTCCTCGTCGAGTCTCATTCCCGGCAACAAACCGTCCACTTCAAGCACCCCCGGTCAAAAAGAGGTGTATCCCATCACTTTCCGACATCTTGGAAAAGGGGCATATGAGCTTCAGCTATATGCCACCTCCATCACCCAGCGCAAAAAGTTTATTGAACTGGTGGAGCAACAGCAAAGCAAACTTCGCGACCGAAGTAGTGCCTTCTACACAAAGACTATATTATGCGAAGGATTCTTCAACGCTCAGAATCGGGTCAATTGTCTGGTGCCAACTGACGGAGGTCGCAAGCTCATTTATGGTACCGACAACGGTATTTATATCGCCGATCGATGGCCAAAGGACAAATCCATCAAGCCCAAGCGTATTCTCGACGCGACCCAAGTGTCCCAGATCGATACGCTGGAGGAGTATCGACTGTTGCTGGTGCTGTCGAACAAAACTCTCACTTCATATCCTTTTGATGCACTGGATCCAAATAATCAGAATCCTCTGGCGACTAGACCTCGCAAGATCCAGGGTCATTCCAACTTCTTCAAAGCTGGAATTGGACTGGGGCGACATTTGGTGTGCTCTGTGAAGACTTCGGCATTGTCCACTACCATCAAGGTATACGAGCCCATGGATGATCTTACTAAGGGTAAGAAGAAGCCGGCAATCAGTAAGATGTTTGCCAGTGGCCAGGATGCTCTAAAGCCTTTCAAGGTAAAACCATCTGTCGCGAAAATTGCGAAAATTGCGAAATTGGCGAAATTGATGCTAACAAAGTACTCTAGGAATTTTACATCCCAGCTGAGTCGACATCAGTACACTACCTCCGCTCCACACTATGCGTTGGCTGTGCGAAAGGCTTTGAGGTCGTCTCGCTTGAGACCACCGAGCGACAATCCCTGCTCGATCAAGCCGACACCTCGCTTGACTTCGTGACGCGCAAGGAAAACGTCAAACCCATCCACATTGAACGTCTCAATGGCGAATTCCTGCTCAACTATTCTGACTTCAGCTTCTTCGTCAACCGGAACGGATGGCGTGCGAGACAGGACTGGAAGATCACATGGGAGGGAACTCCACAGGCATTTGCACTGAATTATCCCTACATCCTCGCGTTCGAGCCGTCTTTCATCGAGATTCGGCATATTGAGACGAGCGAGTTGATTCATGTGATGACGGGCAAGAATGTCAGGATGTTGCATTCGAGTACGAGAGAGGTGAG
Source organism: Fonsecaea nubica (assembly GCF_001646965.1). Lineage (NCBI taxonomy): Eukaryota > Fungi > Ascomycota > Eurotiomycetes > Chaetothyriales > Herpotrichiellaceae > Fonsecaea > Fonsecaea nubica. The sequence continues at coordinate 120,382 of NW_019173717.1, forward strand.
TGGCTGCTATCTGCTCTTTTTCTGGGGAGTACTGCCCTGCTAACAGCCTGTGCCTAGATTCTGTACGCTTACGAAGACGAGACCGGCGAGGATGTCATCGCTAGTCTTGACTTCTGGACCCAGGCTCAAGGCAGTTAGAGCTTGAGAAAGAATGGGTGGCCAGATTGGAAAGTTTGCTGTTTCAGCTTTTAGCCCTGTTTTATTTTGCTTGCTTTACGGATGGACGAATGGGCTACACGTCAGGTTCATGAGGGCCCGCTGCAATGGGCTCAGCAAAGGGAGTTGGAGACACTGATCTGGCACCGGCAATTGGCAAACGGAAAGGATGGTGTCGACATCTACTCACACGTGAATGGAAATGGTGTCAACAACAAGCCTTATGCGCTGACATGGAAAGGAGACACACGAGACATATGGACCATGTGGGAACTATTCCTGGCTTGTCGGGAAGAGTCGACGGGCTGGATGAAGAGGCCAGAGTTCTTGCAGCGTCCAGAAAATTCCCAAAGCGAACTTCCACCTTTTGAGTCTTGCTCCTCTGCTGGTTCTGTAGTTCTGTACGTGACAAGTGCTGCGATCCCTGGCCCTCGACCTTCTGAATCGTCATCGCTTCTGATGCGTGCCCAATGTGGAGTAAAGCCCAATGCTGCCTTGTGTTGGAGAGTCCGGCGGTCTGCAGCAACAGATTATAGCTGGAACTTGGTCCTCTTCTTCTCCGTCTTGGCTTTCCATTCCCACTCCTGGCCACTTGCCCTCTGTATGCCCTTGTCTACCCTCCTCAATTTGAGGGTCATCCTTGGCCCTAGTTCTTGCAACCCGGCTCTGATGCCTTCTGTGCCTCTCATCTCCTTCCCATCAGCGCCGACCACGGATCTTTCCGTCTCCCGCTTTGCGCGGAAGATGTACCGGTGCCGGCGGAGGAAGATGTAATCACGCTGGTTGTGCAGCGTCAGAACCTGCCGGCCTTGGAGCTCCGGGGTAGCAGGGAAAAGAGAGCGGAAGAGGTGGGCGGTCACCAGGCCGAGCGGGGTGGTAAAGTTGTTCAAGATCAGTTCAGGAATGTGGTCTGTGGGGCGACCGTGGCCAGGAATCTGCTTGCCTGAATACCAGTTCGAGATTGTAAAGTGGAATGTCGGTCCAAGGGGTAAATGCACCACGGTCATGCCCGAGGGCCTCTTTTGATTCTCCTCGAGGACGATGACAGACGTATATCCCTGCTTGGCTGCAAAGGTGGAGATTTCGCGGACGGAGAATTTGTAGCCGTACCTGTGAGAGGAGCGACGGATATATCTTGAGTTTGGGAATAAGGTGGTCAGGATGGCAGCTTCGTTGTGCAAGGTCGAGTTTATCGATGTGGTAATTAGGATTTTGGGAGGGGGAGGAGGAGGCGAGTCTGGCGGCAAAAACAGAGTCGGAAACTTCGCGGCGAGCGCGGCGGGGGCAAGGGAGAGGTTGGTCGAGGTCGTTGAGCGTGTTGGTGAAGTTGCGCGATCTTTCAGTCGAGATCTTGAGGAGTTGAGCTGGGACTTTGATGGTAGAGGGTCGTGGGTATCTTCGTCGAGCTCCGCTGGCTCGAGATCGTCTTCGTCGTTGTCACCATCGTCTTCGCTGTCGCTGCTTTCCTCCAGCATGGAGTCGTGATCATCGTCGTCCCCTTGACGCTCCGCAGTGTGTCCCTCTCCATCGTTATAGGGCTGTAGTTCCTGTTCCTCTGCCAATTTCCTTCTCTTCAGCCTTTCTACGTCGTAGACCATTCCCAGACCACCGTCTTCAGGCTCATCCCCGATTTCGTCGTAGACCCGTTTCTTGTCCAGCGTGATGGGGACATTGCGCCGCAGCCGTTCCTCCCGCAATCTCGGGTTCTTCGCCTCCTCTTTTTTGCGACTGAATCTCTCGGCCCGTTTCAGGGCATCTCGTGCACGTTTCTGTTTGACGTGGAGGTCCTGTCTCCGCTGTTTGTTAGATGTCTTGAAGGGCAAGGCCGCCTTGTCGGAGAGTCTTGTGGTTCGAGAGGGCATTGCGGGCGATGACGAAGGGCCAGTGCACGTGGTACATATGTCGAGCTGATCCACGTAGTGTCGTTGAAGAGCGAGCGGGTTGATGTGCTTGATTCCACTTCAGAAAAAAAGTTGTGCGGAGAAAAGAGATTCCCCGAAAGCCGGAAGGCTGAATGAAGTGTGGCTGGCTGTTGGTGGCTGTTGGTGGCTGCACGAGGCTGGCCTGGATGCGCAGGGAGAGATTATTTTGTGTCATTTTCCCATAATCTGTGAGTCTTCATTAAGAGTTTCGAGTCATCACACCCCACGACTCCTGTGTATATCTACTGCAGGGGTTCCGTTCCAAGTCCCTTCTTCCTCCTCCTCCTTGGTTCTATGCGTGCATTGGCTTGCCTTTCTAGAGCCACCTCTTTTCAGTCTGGTCACTTTGTCCGAAGTTTTACAGCTGCCACTTTCGTCAGAGCAAAATTCCAAGCGCCCAAACTAGATCTCAAGATGGCTGAGAGCACGACCAAGACTGGTCAGCCTCTCGATCGTTCAGTCCTAGAATCTCTTCTACGCCGACGGCTCTTCTACACGCCCTCCTTCGAAATCTACGGTGGAGAACGCGGGCTTTTTGACTATGGTCCACCAGGATGCGCACTACAAGCCAATGTGGTCGATCTTTGGCGCAAACACTTTGTGCTGGAAGAAGACATGCTCGAGGTTGATTGCACCATGCTGACCCCAGAGGCAGTCCTCAAGACCAGTGGCCACGTCGATAAGTTTGCAGATTGGATGTGCAAAGATCCAAAGAGTGGAGAAATCTTCCGCGCAGACCATTTGGTAGAGCAGGTTCTTGAGGCGAGACTGAAAGCCGATAAAGACGCACGTGGCCAAAAGGTCGAGGTCGACGAAGCAAAAGATGCCAAAAAGAAGAAGAAGATCAAGGACACAAAGATTGAGAAGCTTGATGACGCCCTGGTGCAAGAATACGAGGAGACCCTGGCAAAGATTGACAACTATGGAGGTGACGAGCTTGCCGAACTGATCAAGAAATACAACATCAAAGGCCCTTCAACCGGAGCAGAACTTGAGCCACCGAAAGCCTTCAACCTCATGTTCCAGACCCAGATTGGGCCCAGCGCCGATAAACCCAATGGCTATCTTCGTCCAGAAACCGCTCAGGGACAGTTCCTAAACTTCCAGAAGCTCCTCGAATTCAACCAGCAATCTATGCCCTTTGCGTCTGCTTCCATTGGGAAGTCCTTCCGCAACGAAATTTCGCCTCGCTCTGGGCTTCTCCGTGTCCGCGAGTTCCTCATGGCCGAAATCGAGCATTTCGTAGACCCAGAAGGCGGGAAGAGGCACCCTCGCTTCGAAGATGTCAAAGACACCAAGCTATCTCTCCTGAACCGGAAGACCCAGCTTGCGGGAAGCACCAAACCCGACCTGGTGGCTATCGGGGACGCGGTATCTTCTGGCTTGGTCGACAATGAGACTCTCGGCTACTTCCTCGTTAGGATACAGGAGTTTTTACTCAAGCTCGGAATTGACCAGACCAAGTTGAGATTCAGACAGCACATGGCCAATGAAATGGCTCATTATGCTGCTGACTGTTGGGACGCCGAACTCTTCACCACCTACGGCTGGATTGAGTGTGTTGGGTGTGCTGACCGAAGTGCCTATGATTTGACTGTCCACAAGGAGAAGACTGGAGCCCCGCTCGTTGTGCGCGAAACTCGAGCCCAACCGCTGATCGTCGAAGAATATGAAGTTGATCTGGAACGCAAGAAACTTGGACCTAAATTCCGCAAGGACGCAAAGGCAGTCGAGGCTGCCGTGGACGCCCTTTCGCAGGATCTGCGCGAGAAGCTTGCGTTAGAGCTGGAGAAGACTGGGAAAATCGAAATCGAGACGCCAGGTGTTGGGAGCGGACGAACAGAACTCGAAAAAGATCTGATTAAGATTGAGAAGAGGAAGCGAACAGAACACGTGCGCGAATACACGCCGAATGTCGTCGAGCCCTCCTTCGGTATCGGACGAATTCTTTACAGTCTCATGGAACATGTCTTCTGGGTTCGTGAAGGGGATGCTGCACGTGGAGTCCTGTCGTTCCCCCCTACGGTGGCTCCCACTAAAGTCCTCCTTGTCCCACTCTCTGGCCACGCAGATTTCAAGCCCTTCATCAAGAAACTCACCGCCCGTCTACGCCGAGTCGGAGTCTCCAACAAAGTCGACGACTCCTCTGCAAGCATCGGCAAGAGGTACTCTCGTAATGATGAACTGGGAACACCATTTGGAATTACAATCGATTTCCAGACGGTCAAAGATGGATCGTTGACACTCAGAGAGCGAGATTCCACGAAGCAGGTGAGGGCGAGCGAGGATGAGATCATCAGCGCTGTCAAGGCCCTGGTCGATGGGGAGGAGACTTGGGAAGACGTTGTCAAGAGGCTGCCTACGTTCGAAGGACAAGATCTGGAGTGAGTTGAACTGAGAGCAGGAGGAGAAAAAGATCAAGCAAAGGCAACGACAAACTGCCCAAGCTGCGTGAGATATAGTGTCCGTGTTTCTTGAGATACCCCTGGGACCTTTGATGGTGCCATCTTCGTTTTTCCTGGTAGGAGGACTAGATAGCACCTCGGAGATGATGGCCAAAGCACCGTGGCGGGAAATGCTAGGCCATGGACTCCAACTTACGTGTACGAATGAGAAAAGATAAGAAGATCGAAGCCGCATTTTACGCGAAAAAGCACCAAGGCGTGTGGTCTGATTGATTGTTGTTCTTTCCCTCGATAAAGCCCTGGATCATTCACTGAGTCGGAATGCTTCTCCTTGCCCTGATTCTATCCAGTAGAGAAAGTGTGTATGCACACAACAGACTAGACTATCCATGTGCAGGCAGTCCATCATCTCTCTCTTGTACGGCCTTCCTCATATCCGTCCTCCACCCCTCGAAATACGGCCTCACCATTTCCACGGCCTTCTTTGACGTCATGTGGTTCAGGTCTCTGAGGAACCAATCGTCCTCGGCCGCCGTCTCGGGCGGGTTCGAATGGACGCGGAATTTGTTCTGCGTCGACGTCGGGTCCACAAAGAACTGGAAGACCTTGCGGCGCGAGTCGGAGTACGTGTTCAGCGTCTCGACAGGGGGGAAGGAGTCCTTGAGGATCATGATCAGGGCCTCGGCGCAGGCGTCGGCGTCGAGCATGCCCGTGTTGAGACCAAGGGCGCCAAAAGGCTGAGAAGGAGATTGATGGATATGTCAGCCAAACAATCGTCATGATAACCACGCTCAAAGACGGGGATAAACTCACATGGTTGCAATGCGCAGCATCTCCGGCAAGCAGCACGTTCCCCTTCCTCATCGTCGGCACAAGCCTCTGGTGCGCCCTGTACACAGACCTCGCCACGATGTCGACAGCCAACGGCCTCGGCCCCGGCATACACCTCTCATAGTGCGCATGGATGACCTCGTCCGTCAACAACTCCTCGTCGGAGCACTTATCCAACGCCGGGTCCGCCGCCAACGTCCACCTCCAGAGCGTCTCCTGCCCTGTGACAGGGTCTTCGAGGGGAGTCGAGATGCTGAAGTGTGTCGGGTGCATGACGAAATGCGTGTGCATAGGTGTCTCCTCGACGTTTCGGAGCACCACGTTTGTCGCGATGAGCCGTTCGGGCCAGGTGTGGCCCGGATAAGGCAGCCCGAGGGCTTTACGAGCCGCAGAGTGCGCACCGTCTGCTGCTACCGCGTATTTGGCTTTATATTCTCGTTCGAGGCCAGTGTCAGGATCGCGTGTAAGGACTGCGACGCCGCCGTTGTCGTTGTTTGTGATAGATACCAATTCACGGTTGAAATGGATCTGCACATGATCCGTCTTCAGCGCCTCTCGCAGGAACAATTTGTTGAGTTGTGCCTGCGGCAGATTCAGCAGACCGGCACCTGGTTCTGTGAGATTGTCATCAGGGGCACAAAGGGGCAGATTTGCAATGATGTCGCCGAAGACCTTGCCGCCTCGACCTTGGCCATCGTCCTTGGGGGGCTTGCGGAAGCAGAGGCCCCGAGTCATGAAGCCTTCTTCTCTGATCAACCTGTACACGCCGATGTCGTTCAGCATGTGATGTACGGCGCCGAAATAGCCACATGCACGTGGAGCGTTGCTCGTCTCAGGGAGCCTCTCGATGATATCGACATCGATACCTGCCTGGCCTAGCTTGAGGGCCGCGAGACAGCCCACGGCGCCTCCACCAATAACGAGAACACGGTCTGAATCTCTGACAGGTTCGCCACCATTGATAACATCGGCCTGTGGCTCGAGCGGTCCAATACCGTTGGTTGGCCGTTCCTCCGGTTTAGTTGTCATTGTGTAGCAGTATTGACGGAGCTACTACTTTTTGCAGTCTTGATGGAGCAACCTAGAAAGACGAGTAGCATAGACATTCTCACGACACGTACAGTATATAGTGGACCTCATAAGACGGGAACACACAGTCAGGCCGGCACAGACTTGGGCCGTAGGGCTAGCTGTGCCGTGGTAGGACATATGAATACGACCCTTGTATTGCCTGTCTGGCCTCACAGTATGCAGTTCGATGGTCGCCTAATGCTGGTGTCAGGATCGTCCAACGGGATGACACTCTGGAGTGGGCGTCGACGAGAGGACAGCCGAGAACGGACATCGTGTGTGGCCATGTCGTATCATCGCCCCACTGGATCGTCGCTGGCGAACTGGGGACCACCGTGTGATAATCTGTGATCTTGTGTCCAGAAAAAGGGAGACTTCGCGGGGAACATGACGAGGCTGAGATGTTGTGGTTCAGGGCGAATTTGATTGGCGGAAGCGGAGCCTCGTGCTTGTTTACTTTTGGGCCGCTTTTCGCTTGGGCATTTCTGGGAATTGGCCGTGACTAGGGGAACCCAACACATCATTTGTCAAAAGACATCCTTCATCTTCGTTCAGGAGTGCGGCGTGGTGTTGACCCCCGGCTTATCTTGTTAAAAATGGCCCGTCCTCCTCCTTCGCGCGACGCCGCCGACCTCTCACCCAACTCGTCGTCCTTCCTATCCTCAACGTCCAATCCCAATCAAGTCGCCGCGGGCTCGGTGCGAAGAAATCTGTTTTCTGCACATCTGTCGCGACGCCCGGCCTCGGGGGCACAACCGCAAGCACAGACAGCCAGTCAAACTCGACGACATGAATCGCAGTCGCAAAACCAGGAGCAACAGTACGGTAGTAGTCTCCCGCGCCCTCGAGGTCACCAACGCTCGGTATCCACGCCGTCGCTCTCGCCATCTCCTCCCCGTTCTTCTCCTTTTCATGATGCCGCAGACAACGGCAACAGCTCTACTTTCATCCCCCGTCCAATACCGCAACTCTCGCCGCCCCACCGCGCAGCTCTAGTGGATGGTTACGACCCTACAATTTCCCCCCATCGACCGCTAAGTCCTCGATCCTCAGCAGCCCTCTTCCCTAATCAGTCTATTGTCGCATTGAATCCGCTTACAGGCCGTCCCGTGCTGCCCAAGATTCCCGTCTTACCCGGCAGACTCAGACTGTCGGACTCGGACGATGGACTTGGAGAAGAACATGCGATGAGTGGAGGAGACGAGGAGGAGGATGGTGATGAGCATGATGACGCTCACCAGCACGATTTCTCGGACGACGACGAGGACTTCCATGACCACGTTGCCCGATCACACCCCCGAGTCGCGGCAGGCCGGAGAGCGCGAGGGCATGATGCCTATGGCCAGCCGTCGTCACACATCACAAGAGCAGACCATGAGCACGTCGCGGCGATGGCCACGGAGGCGGAGGTCGAGGCGGATGAAGAACGACGAGACCGCGAACGCATCGAGCGGCTCCTGCGCGAGATGATGGCGCGACAACGCGCGCGGGCCAAGGGCAAAGTGTCGACTTCGGCTGCCGTCGACGAGGACGAAGAGCTCGAGAGAGACGAACTGATGGGATTGATCATGGGGAGTCTCCGCAGGGAGGTGGCCCGGGCAGAGGAGGAATCTTGGATGTTTGGCGAGTCCTTGGGCATGGGAGGAGCGGCAGGGAGGGACGAGGTAGGTGTGTACGAATGAGGAGAAGTCTGTTTCACAAAAGGGCACGGATTTGGTTTTCTGTCTATTTCGTCAATCATGGTGTACAATACAAACATGGACGGGACTTGCGGTGACGGGTATATGCCTTTTTCATCATTATCATGTGGATGGGGCCCAGCTCCCGTCTAGAGACCCAGAGGTCTAGCCAACAAGGAGCGAAGCGAAACCGCTGTCGTGCAGGCGAGCGCGAGGACGGAGTTTACCGGATTATGAGATCAACGATACCATGAAGCGGATACTGGGTCTGTACAAATCACAATGAACAATGCATTAATACCTACCTACCGGTCGAGTTGAACCAAAGGTGTAGCTAAGTCGCACAGTAACAAGACAAGACACATACAGACACACGTAGAAGGGGGGGAAGAGAGGAAGAGAGAGGAGAGAGATCTTGTATTTGTATTTGTATTTGTATTTATACCTATACTTGTACCTGTCCCTATACCCTACACGCATGTATACGCACCTTATACACGACACGACGCTACAATCCCCGAGTCCATTTTCCCCCCAGTACAGAACAAATACTGTAGATATATAACCACAACCCCCACATATCCCTCCGCAATCGACCACAGGGTACTAGAAAACAGGACTTCCCGTTTGCTCAGTCGTACTTAAGCTATACCCCGGCCAGTCAGTACCACGGTGGGAGACCACGTGGGAATCCTGGCTGTCGATTGTTTTTGTTTCTCCGCCCCAAAAAAGAAGTGTTGTGGTCGAATGGAGTTAGTAACATATATATTATGGCGCATGCATAAGTCGTGGATGCGTAGCTCAGTGCGAACGCTGGAAGACAAAAGCCATGGGTGATTTCTTTTCTTTGGTCATTGATTCCTCGCGCAGGTTCTTGTCGTTGGCGGTCTGGTCTGTAGAATCTGGTGTGTTTGTGGCCCATGGCGGTGTGGAATTATAGTCTGGTAAAAATGGGCGGGGCGGAACGGGAGCGGGGTGGAGCGGAGACAAACATGAAACAACAGAACGAACAGGCCTGTCCTGTATGGTTCTCACCATTCGCACAGATCAATATTCCTTGCTGATATCAGACCTGACCATAACCGTGACCTTGCTTGATGTCTCGGTAAGCACCACTACCGTCACTACCCGCAAACCCAGCCACGATCCCAAAAATATCGCTCAAGACTTCAATCCAAATCCATTGTTGGAGGCTTCTCGATTTCCTTTGGAGGGGCCTTGCTGCCACTTATTGCAGGCTTTGGTGTGCCCGATCTTGGAGTCGCCGCTTTCGCCCCCGGTTGCTGCCCGCCGAAAAGCATACTGCCCATCATATCAAACAATGGATTCCCAGTATTCTGCCGGGGAATCTTGATTCCGAACCAGATCTCTCCAATATGTGCCAAAGCTTCACTCCACAGTCCTTCAAGTTCCTTCAGATGCGGGGCGTAGAACTTTGCGAGCTGGCGGAATAAACTGGCATCGCCTTTCTGACAGGAGAGTAATAGAAGAGACAGGAAGTTGAGGAGAGGGATCGAGGGGAATATTCGCAATGAGAGGCCCGACTTGGCGGATTCAAGGGGTTGAGACATGGACAGTAAGTTCGGGTTTTGTGTTGTGAGGTGCGATGTAAAGGTTGACAGGGCGAGGTTCGCGCTGGAGAGATTCCCAACCAACAAATAGGGAAGAACGGAGCGGGAGGCGTAGATGGGTGCAAGGTGCGGCTGGTCCAATTTGTACCAGACATAGTGTAAGCTGGCGAGGACAGGGGCCGATTCTGGGGTGCCGATGACGAGATGTCGTTCGGCGTCGTATGCTTCACCCTCTGTAGAATGTCAGCGACTGTGTCCACATTGATATTCTGACGAAGTCTTGCCCTCAAACCTACCTTCCGCAAGCGCCTTGCCCACCTGGTGATGAATCTCTGGGTCTCCCCTTTCCAAATCCCCAAATTTCCCACTCCAGTTAACCATCTCGGTCACGAATCTCTTCCTGGTCGGTTCCTCTTTGGGAAAGGCATGGAATATCTCCAACAGTCTCTTTCTATTCTCGTCGTCGCATCCATACTCGCCCTTGACGTAGACGTCGTTCAACAGCATGAGCGCCAAATCGCCGCCTGAGCCACCCTGGTCGGCGCGGAGCAGAAGGAGGGCGCCATTGTAGAGGACGTCGCAGGCCGAGTTGTAGTCGGAGGCTTTGAGATAGCGGGCGGTGATGACACGGAGTTGCTGGTGCGCCTCGTAGAAACTCCCTTCGGCAATCCTGGAAGCCTCATGTTAGAGTCTCTGTGCGTGAAGCAACGAGGTGTTTGAAACTGCCACGTGCTGCAGATTGGCTGCAGCTCGAGGGGCATCGAGCTCAACAGCGGTCTGTTCATATCGAGGATTCCACGTACTTTTCTTTCTGGCGAGCGATAGTCTTTGCTATCTTGGCCGACATGACGCGAATGTGGTTTAGGATATAGTGGACAAACTGATCTTGGTCTTGAACGGCAGCCTACACTGGTCTGGAGAGAATCAGATTGAGGTTTGGGCGGGTTGCAGATCAAGTCGACGTCATGCTGCTTTGCAGGACTTGGCAGCCTCGTCGGCGGTTCAGCCTTGCCGTCCTCTACAATTGACCCCCGATATCTCCTTAGTCCATACATACAGCACACACGCACCTCGTCTTTGGGTGGTCTCTGCCACGACTTCAATGCATCCAAACCGTACTGCGCCACAGCTCTGCTAAGTGAAAATAAATCGTCATTGTCTGGAAATCTGGAGCATGGCTAAACGCTCAACTTCCAAAGACAGCAATGCGTGATATATGTGCTGCAAGTAATATAGAAAAGGGGACTAGAGGACAACAGCCCCCCTTGACCCAAACATTTCATGACCTTCTCGACATTACCCAGCCGTATACTAAACCCGCAACGAGCCCGCTGCCAGAAACAAAAGGAAAATGCTGGCCACTCCACTGAGTGTTTGGTTCCAATTGGCGACGAACTCCGTGTATCATGCGCGCTCGAATGGAGACGAAAACGCATAAAGAAAAGCCCCAGCCCGAACCAGGCAAGAGTCATGTACGGAAACAAAAATCCTCCTCTTTGACTCCCAACCGATAGAAGATTCTTTTTCATGCTGCCTTTTCGTCCTCCTCGGCCATGCTCTCTAGGCTTCCACCACCTCCACTAGCAATGCTTCGATTGCTCTTGTGGGTTCTTGGATTGGAGCCTTGGCCTGAACCGCTTCCTTTTTTGGGCGTGCCGTTCTGCACCGGGGTTGATGTTCTTTCGGTGCTGGGGTTGGTCGTTGTCGACGAGATTGTTGTGGTGGTGTTGTTGGATCCGCTGCTTGTTCCACTATCCTTGTCCTTCTTCGTGGTCGGGGGAGGTCTCGAGAACATGGCTTTGAGTGCAGCCTTCGCTTTGGACTTTTCTTCTTTGTCGTCGGCTGCTTTCTTGGCCGGATCTTCGTTATTCTTGTCCTCGGCATACTGCTTCCATTTCCTCCACCCATCATAGTCAATCAGTGCTTGCATACAGCCCCATTCCGTGACTTTACGCTCCATCCATACAAAGTTGACCGGCTGCAAGGAGAAGGATTAGCAACTGGAAGAAAGCTTGTGGAGGGGGGTGGATGCATACCTTTGTCAAGAAGTCGTTACAGCCAGCAGCCAGAGCCTCATGCCTGTCACTCTGTAAACTACTTGCGGTCAAAGCCACAATAATGACAGGACTTTTGAACAAGCTGCGGTCGGGGAGGGCATCCGCCTCGCCTACGGGGCTTCCGTTGACCTGGGGGCTCTTCAAGGCGGTCTCGATAGGGCTGCCACTGAAAACACCAATGCCATTTACGGCCTCGAGGCGTCGAATCTCTTTGGTGGCTTCCAGCCCATTCATGACCGGCAGTTGAATATCCATCAAAACCAAATGGAATCCACCTGTTCTCCACATTGCCACCGCTTCCTTACCATTCATTGCAGATTTCCATCTCACCTTTAGGCGTTTCATAAAGGCCTCGAGCAGCTTCAGATTGATCACATTGTCTTCCACCAACAAGACGTTGATGGGTGGAACCGTTCCGTCCAACAGACTTGCGGCAGCGGGGAGAGACTTGGGAGCGGCTTGCGGGTCACCGTTGACGGACCGACCAAAGGCAGGACCTTTTCGCCTCCTCAATTTTTGCCCCGGATGTGGAGATGAGACTCGATTGGGGGGTGTGATCGAGGGTTTGTGTTCATTCGATCCCTGGGCAGGCGGTGTAGGAAGAGGAGCTGATGAAGGTGCGGGTCCGTTGAGCTGTGCTTTGGATTCTGTACATGAAAACTCAGCACCGTCCCTGACCTCAACCGCCGGGTGACAAAAACGTACCTATAACTTGACCATTCGGCTGAACGGTATGGAGGATGGTGGGACTGCTTGTGTGCTGTCGTGCATATTTCGGCCTTGCGTGTCTTCTCTGGCCATGTGAGCCGGGACTAGGTAAAGGGGGCAGCTGGCCGGTGGTTAAGACGGCCATGGAATGAGCCGAATTGGGATGCGGAACGTGGGCTAGGTGAGGAGAGTGGAGCGGCATGGGAGGGAAGTACTCTCGCGCAGCGTCATCGGGGCGGTATTGGTCGGTATAGTAGTAGGATATCTGGTGGTTTCCAGGGCGAGGAGAGGCGCGGGGGGTTCTGCGGGTAGCCACTTCGATAATGAGGGCCTCGTCGACCTGCTGGCCGCCGGGATAATAGGCGTCGAGAGTGGCGCCAATGGGTTCCTCGGGACCCAAAGCACGCTCAGCGTTCACATTTTTGTTGCCATGTTCTCGGCTAATGATTTTGAGGGTGATGTCTGGAGCGTCGATGCTGCGACCCAGCGAGTTGGCGTATTTTTGCAGAATGACATCGCGCACGTTGTCGACCAGGTCATCTTCGGCAACTTCGACTCGGGTCGGAGAGGCGCCGGGTCGTTTCACCCATATTTTTCTCTGCATAACGTCGAGCGTCTCATGTCGAAGGCATTGTACAGTGGAGAGGGTCGGGATAGTCGGAGTTGAAGGACGTTGAATACGGACCTCAGGACAGAAGGGTTGAGCAAGGGATGGGGACGAAGGAGGAGCAGGCCCAGTCAGTTTTGAACTGTCGAGAGAAGCCGTGGTAGGAGGGGTGTTTGTTGTCGGAACGGAGGTTCTGGTGTCGGCGGTGGTGCTGGAGGTGGTGTCTGGTTGAAGAGAAAGTGAAACTGAACGAGAAGCTGGAGCCGCACTGGCCAAGGTGGATTCGGGATCACTAGGCTCACGCTCTGGCGCAGGCTCTGGCTCTGGCTCGGGCTCGAGTCGGGTGGGTGTTGTGGGTGCAACTGTGGCTGGTGAGGTGGTGGTGTTGGTGTCCCCCGTGTTGCTATTGGGCGGCCCCAGCGGCAGCGGTAGATCTTTGGGCTTATTAGGCCTCTTTCTAGGGGCGACCGGAGGCGATGTGGTGCTCGGTCGCGCGGGACTCTGGGCGTCTTCTACGGGAGTACTCCTTCGCTTGCCTGTAGATTTGGTGCGTGGTCGGCGATAGAAATTCAAGCTGGCGAGGGTAGACAAGGTGGGAAGACTGAAGCCACCAGACGAGCGTTGACGGGGTTGGGTTTCATCCTGGGCGCTGGTGGCGTTATCTGTGGGCGCGGCGCTTGCACTCAGGCTGCGGAACAGAGGAATGCGCGGACGTTGACGGGTCCTCGATAACGGCATCCCGGGGGACTGGACACAGCTGGAGGAGGAAGGACGATGGCAAAGGCTAAGGTAATGGTGGTGGTAGAGGAACCCCCCATTCCGAGAAAATGGTCATCCCTTCGTTTCAGTCATTCATGGAGAAAGCAGTGCGGAAGACGAGGGCACTGGGGTTGCTGGCGGCTCGTAGTTCAGGGTACGAGGTTGTCAATGGTACCAAGCAGTGGATCTGCCTGAATCTTATGTATCTGGCTGGTCTGTGTGGTGTGGTGTGAGCTGGAGAAAGCTGGAGGAGCTCGAGGAACTGGAGGAGGAGGAGAAGCTGTGGCAGGATGGTGCAGCCACTACTAGGTATGAGGTGGTTGAGGCGAGCAATAGCTAGGAGAGGTATGGATGTCGAAAGCAGCCGAAAAGTAATTTGTACGAAGACCGAGTAATGCTCTTTGTGTTTGTAGTGGATGTAGATAGAGGGTGCGTGAGTGAGTTGAGTGACTGCGCTCTCTACCTAGGTAGATTGAGTGAGTCCCTGACATGCTCTCACTTCTCACTCTCGATGTCTGTCTCTGTCTACCTGCCTGTCTCTCTCCCTGCGTCTCTTTCTCTCAATCTCACTTTCACTCTCAACTCGTCTCTCTTCTGCATTTCCCCCCACCACTAGCTACATTACTCCTACATAACTACCATGCCCAGTACCTAGCTATCACTCGCTACCGACTCATCCTCCGTTCCGACATGTCGCTGCCACTCGCTACCAGCTGCCGCCAACACCGCCGTATCGCAGCTCACCCAAACTCTATCGACCAATGCACCGAGGCCATCAAGGCCATCATCCACTTCTCCATCACCACCACCTACTAAAATCTGCAACGCATCTCGATCAAAACGGCTTCAATTTTTCATCTTGTTTCTGTCTCTCTCCGCCGACTTCTTGTCTATCGAAGCGTTATCCTAACACCTAGCCAAGCAGCAAATCACCATTCCCCACTCTATATCAATCAATTAGAAAACAATGTCCGATGAATCCTACTCCATCGCCCTCCTCCACATCCACCTCCGCATCATGTCAACCAACCCTTCCGTCGATCGTGCCGTCGCTAACTACATGCCTCGCTATGGTTCGAAAGCTCTTACTCATCCAGCTTCATTGGTAACAAAGCAAACACAAATCATATCAAATGCGCACCGTCCTAATGAGCTCCTGTGTGTGTGTGTGTGTGTGTGTGTGTGTGTGTGTGTGTGTGTCATGCCTTTGCTCTTCATCTCATAAAATGTCCATGCAATGGAGGTTGCTGTTCATCACAACTCGAATGCTCCTCCTCCCAGTCTTGCGCAAATGATCCCTAGTCCAGCTTCGCCGTCGCCATCAGGGCACTGTCCTTTCAATTGCCAAAAGCAACCATATGTCCACCCTCAATCCCCAAAGTGCCCAATCCATAACTTCCCATGTCCCATAATGTCAATCAGCTCCATCCCGCCAATGCCCAAAACGAAAAAAAAATAAAAAAATAAAACAGTCGCTTCGATAATGACAGTGAGTACATCATGGTAGAAAAATCTGCCCTCCTGGTGTCTGGTTCCTGTGGTTCCCTCCCAGGCCGCAAGAGTCTCTCTGCAGCCCAGACCGAATCAGAAGAAATAAAAACGCCATGTCGCTTGCCTGCCTGCTTGTTGTGTGCTAATGGGGGAATCTTTGGTGCTTGAAAATCAATCAACGACAATCTCGCCCATGTCGGCTCCTCGGCCCGAATTCCCAAAAACACATGCTTCCTGCCCAAGTCCCGAGTTGGATAGATATATGCTTGCCCCATAAAGCAGTTCAAATATCACTCCCATGCTAGACTTGCCTACCATGCTGTAAACAGGTTAATGCGTGCATCCCCAAAAATCCAATCCCTCCTCCGGGTCTCCGTCTCCTTCACCGTCCGAGCATGTAGTCGGGATACATTCCTCCAACCCCAGCCGGTCCTGGGGTTCCGCTATTCATCGACATGCCTCGTATATTGGGCGCCGGGCCGCTTCCCAGGGGGAACCCCTGATGCACAAAGGCCCCCGGTGGAACACTTGCGCCATTCATTCCGGCCAGGGACATGTTGAGTCCCGGCGGAACCGACAAGCCTGGCGGTGGTCCGCTGGCCGTGGAAAAGCTACCAGGGGAGACAACATTGCTGAATCCGTTCGCGCTCATCGGCCCCGTGGCGCTGAGGGGCGTGCTTGGGTTGTTGCTCCCGGGCTGACCCGCTCGCACTCCCAGGGGGTTCTTCGAGAAGCTCAGTCGAATCCCTCCCTTGACACTGTTGTGGAGCTGCGCTCCGTATAGTTCATTCAGAGCCTTGGTTGCAAAGGAAATGTCTTCAAACTCCACAAAACACATGGGCCCATTCTGTTTGGTTCGGAAACACAGCCTTTTGTACCCGCGCTGCTTGGAAAACATGGCTTTGAGCTCGTCCTCCGAGGTGTCGATTGGGAGGTTACCCACATACAAAGTGTTACAGGGTGGGTTCTGGTCGGCCGGGTTGACAGGCGGATAGTTATGTCGTAGGTAAGGTTGGGAAGGGACCGAGTAGTGGCCGTTGGGCCCCATTACAGGGAACTGTGAATGGGGCGTGCGAGACCCGACCGCAGATCGGGGAGATGCATAATTAGAGGCTGCCCCGTTACCAATATTGGTATTCAGTGAGAGAGTTGAGAAGGCAGAATTAAGCATGTGCGGGTTAGTCGGTTTTTTGCCGCTCGGGTGGCTTGACGAGCTGTTCAGATACGCCAGGGGATCCTTGAGCAGATCGCCGGTATCATCGTCGGTACCATCTTCATTGATCACCTTCTTTCCACTGGCTCGAGGGCGATCGGCCAGACCGCTCGGTACCGGCGATTGGGGTGAGAAGATTGTCTGCAGCTGTGAACTGGTATCTGACGACACCAGTTCTGGTGGAGATCCCACAGGAGGAGGAGATGTCTTGTCCATGGACTGAAAGGTGCCATTGAACCGTGAGGACTTTTGAGCACTGGTCATGGATGGTGACACCGATTGGCCTAATTTGCGACTGGCTAGGGGATCAATAGTATTGCGTCGAGGCACTGCGGCCAGGGACGGACTGTTCGTTATTTCCACGATCATTTTGGCCTGCCCGGCCGTGTTCGGCTTGCCATCAAGCATGGTTTGTGCCTCAGTTGCCCCGGCCATGGAACCAAATCGAGCAATCGCGGTGGTGAAGCCAGCATCCTCCTCATATTCGTTCGGAATGATCTCAGTGTCCTGTAGGTCTTTGGCAAATAATAGCATCGTGCGGACTGCCTCAAGAGTCGTATTTCGTGGCAAACGTCGCAACAAAACTGTTGGCAGGCCCATGATGGCAGCTTCATTCGCGCTGGACAACCGCCTATCGACGGGCGCACCTTCGAACCCTGAAGGAATCACAGGCATTGCATATGAAGCCGACAAACCGGGATGCAGTCGAGGTTCTGGGAAATTGAAAGCAACCACACTCATGCTTTAAACGCGCGAGGAGGGGGAAGAGGATTCCGGACCTTCGTCGACCACAAGCCCAAGCTGAACTGGAAACGGCAAGCCTCCGTTTGTACAATGTCAAGGATGGACTGGAGTAACACTTTGCTTGCAAGGGTGTTGATTGAGTACTATGCAATTACTCATTCAGATTCGAAATCGATTTATCGCTCCTGACTTTGCGGATGTGCTGATCCCGAGAACAGAGTCACTCGCCAGATTGCTGTCCGAAAGGGCCTTCGAATACGGCACCGACAGATTCCGAAGTCGGTGGGGAGATATGTGTGTCAGTGTCTGAAGTGTCAAGACCAAGGTGATACTTGTGAAACCTGAAACGACGAGAGCAGCGGCTCGGATGGTTTCCGGTACAAAATAGTTGAAGTGGTTATCAGTCTCGAGGGTGATGCGACAAGTATCGGTAAGTACTAAAACGATACGCAAAGGAAAGAGAGGAGTATCCACCAATGGGTTGAATGTGCTTCGGCCGTCGCAAAGAGAAGTGGCCAGCTGACACGAGAGAGAGCGAGGACAATGAAAGTCCAAAAGTAGTCAGAGGTGATGGCAATATCCTGAGGGTGTAGCGACAAGGTGTGAGAGAGAGGTGTGAAGAGCAAAGGGCGGGAATGGAACGGAGAGAGCAGCTCAGTCGGAAAAGGGCTGAAGATTCCAAGAAGTTGAGAAAGATGCAGAGGTGGGATAGCGATTCTAACGACGCGGAATAATTTGGCGGCGACCACTGACCCTGTCGATAGGGAGCGATAAAGAACGGCTAGGCCTGGGGGGAGCCTTTGTTTGGCAGACGCCAGGATGATCAATCGTGCCAATCCGACACCGTGGTGGCTTTCAAATGGGCTCCAAGACGCCTCACACCAAGCTCGAGGCGCAGGGTGGGCAGAGAAGATACAAATCGCGATCGCGCGGCGACCGGGTGGTGGGGTTGGGAGCCGGGCAGTAGGGCCTGGTACGTACCACGCTAAACAGGCCGCAGTGCCCAAGCTGCTGAGTGGTTCAAGCCGAGAGGGGGTGGTTTGGCTGCTGATATTGGCCCTGCCCAGATATGTAAGCTTCCACCGTGTGTCCACCGCGAGCAGAGATAAACGCGGAGAGCTGATCAGTGGGTACCAGAGAAGGGGAGCACTCACCCTACTGCACAAAACCAAAGACACGGG
The DNA here is from genome assembly GCF_001646965.1 of Fonsecaea nubica. Taxonomy (NCBI): domain Eukaryota; kingdom Fungi; phylum Ascomycota; class Eurotiomycetes; order Chaetothyriales; family Herpotrichiellaceae; genus Fonsecaea; species Fonsecaea nubica. The sequence continues at coordinate 138,777 of NW_019173717.1, forward strand.
ACAGGTCGCTGGAGAGATCGAATGGTCGCGGGGGAGAAACGAATCCGGATCAGGCTGTGAGGATTGAGGCGAGGACAAGGGAGGATCCGGCGGTCTGGCCACGGGGTTTGATGGATGGCGCAAATCTAACGAGCACTATCGCAAGCTGTGGTTTAATCTTTCACCAAGTGATCCCTTAAAGAGCCGGTTGCGGTTGGACATGGAGATGGGACGAACTTCGAGGAAAAAGAGGGTTGCCGGTTACGAGTAACTCGGAACGACGCCTGTCAGTGGTTGTACAAGTAGGATCAGGGTATCCGGTGGGCGGTTGGGGGGTGATCTTGCTAGTACTCGATGTTGTTCTGGGAGCCAGTATGAGTCCCAAGGATCTGGTGGAGAGTTTGAAGAGCGAGTGCGAGGTACTCGTAGGAAGCGATGCTGTCCCCCCGGCTGTAAGTGGCTGGGCGCTGTAGGGGGAAGAGTCTTAGGTGCGCAGCCAACAGGCTAGTGGTGATGGTGAACGTATCCTATCTGGTCAAGGGCGATGAAGTCTGATGCCTGAGGCAGCCGAATAGGAGACGCCGAAGATACAGAATGGCACCGTCATTGGATCGCCGTCTGAAAATCCGGGAACCTAGACAAAGGTAGCCGACAGGTCGAGGAGGAGGACAAAAACGATACTCCGGAAGTTGGTGTCCTTTCTGAGGCGTTTCTGGGTGTGGAAGCTTGGTGACAGGAACAATCGAGCACCAATAACAGCCTGTTGAACTGCACCACTTCTGTAGCGACTGGTTTGGGCCAATGTTGCACCTTTTGAAGCCCGTGAGTGTGTGCGATCCCTGTGTCTGTGTGCGCTGTGTGTACCTCCTCCTTTGCTCCCTTCGTTGACCACACTTTTCTTGCTCTTTGAGGACCCTGTCGACTTGGACTTGAGATCCACGGGCCGGCCAAAGCTGCGCCAAACTGAGTTTTGGAGCTCTTCCGGGGGAAGCAATAGCTCTCGGAGTTCGGAGGGTACCTAGTGATAAGCATCCAAAACGCACGTCCCTTCTAGCCCCGTCGGTTGCCTCCCAGGCTTTCCAGAGTTGACAGGGTCAAGGTAAGTCTGGCATATCCCTGCTTCCCGCCCATAAGGCTAGGGAACGTTTCCCACTCCTTCTTTTCCTCCTAGGCCTGGTTGACATGATAACGCGGGATGCTGACTCCGTAAGGGTTTGACTCGATCTTTGAGTGGTTCCGGCGAGTGTGTATTTTACCACGCCAGCTGGGTGGCACCATCGACTGTTCTTCCTCAGAGTTTGGGTACCAATGACCCTGAATGACAGTGACTGCACTGCCTGAGCTTGTGATTATCGACCCCTCAATCAGCCAAAATTCGATCCTTTACCCACCGCCAGATCAGCTTTCCAGCTGCTCCAATTCACTAGTATCAAAAGAGGGGGTCTCTCGGGTTCTGGATTTTGGGCGACCAAAAGGGCCATTGGGTGCTTGTCGTGTTAAACCTCCGATTGGGCGACTCCCCTAATGTGAATGGGAAAGGGGGGTGGTGGTGGGTTTGTGGGATTCATTCTGAACCATCCCCCGGATGTCCACCAGTTACTTCTCGTAGCTCTTGTCTGCTAACCAACAGTGGTGGCAGTCAACCACGTGGGGTCTCGTAGGAGTTTTCTCATGGTTCGTTTCGTCGTTGCTGCTCCGGATTGACATATGGGTGCTGGGTCTGTTTTAGTAGGTAGGCATCAGCATGAGTTTTGAGGCTCCTGGAATCTCTCAAGGATTTGTCCAGCGCACCTTCTTCTTCTCACGACCACAACCGACACTGTATTCCATGACTGTAGGTATCCTGGTCGCTTTAGCCGGAGCCGCAGCCCAATGCTCGGTACCTGAAACCGCGAGGGGTAGCGCTGAATGATCTTCCTCAACCCGCAGTTACTGCTTGGTTCTTAGCCTGCAGCTCAGGATGGGATGGATGCGGCCACTGATAGGGCCCGCGGCATCCCCCAAGCTGCATTCCCGCAGCCCCGAGTGTCGAGAATGGGAAAGGACCTCTTTGGCGCGAGGCGGAGACAACAGCATGTCAGCTTGGACACATTGGAACAAGGGTGTGCTGACTGGCCACTGGCCACACGAATGGCGAACCAGACAGCGTGAAGAGTGTCTGTGCCGTGTGTCAGTACGAGGGCTCCGCTGCGATCCCAATCGTCTTCAACAAGACTTTCACCACAACTGACTGGTTCGCAAGTTTACTAGCAATGCTTGTAGTGGAGGGGTGGATGGGGCACCGAAAATGGTATTTCTTGAGTCGTAGTTGTCGTAGTTTCCTTGAAGACGGCAACATTGCCCGCTGTTGAGTTTCGCTAGTCGAAGAGACAAAAGAGTCAAAGTTGCGCCACGCAGGCCTCCGTCCCTGCCTTATGCCTCTCTCTACAAAAATCGCCTTGCTTACTGGTACATCCATGGGGCCCGAGCAGAGCCAATGCTGCAGTCATGTGCAGATGCTCTGGAGGGTCAACACTGCTTCTCATTCTCCTCCCCACCTCAAATGTAGTCCAAGTACTGCCTGTACCCTTCGGTATTATCCTGGCAGTTGGATTGGCAAGCCACCCACCCACCATCACATGGACCAGCGATCAAGGGTTTGTTGTGTAACCCAAGGGCTTGTGGCGCTCAAAAAACGGTCCATCCCTTTCCCCGTGCAACTTTGCACTCCAGAAGTGACAAACAAGAGAGTGCGAAAGCCCGTATCCTTGAACCTTGTGTGGCATGAACAGCTCTCGAGATGCATATTCAAAAGTCCACCAGGAAAACATTTCCCCCTCCAATTGGGCATCGTGTCTGGGCAGTGAGAGAACGTCCAACATTGGTATCGTGACATGGCTTCTTTGGGCTTGACATCTCCTACACCGCATTCGCATCTTCAACTTCCAGAAAGCCACCACCAGATTCATTTTCTCCCTTACCCCTAACGGCATCCGACCCGTATCTCTGCAGCATCTGCTCGGCGTATAAGCCAATCTTGTTGCCCTTTTTCTCCAGCATTTCCTGCTTGCTGATGCTTTCCTCGTATGAAGGTGGCTGTTCCAGCGAGTGGCCCGAACTGTCTTCTGTTACGCCTCCGGGTGAAGCGTGGGCAGCCTCCTCGCGCTCGGGACTGGAAGTTGACATAGGGGTGAGCTCACGCACCGAGCCGCTGGAAGCTGTCGGGTCGATCAAGGGGATGTCTTCGAATTCCGTCTCCGCTTCATGATCTGCAGCTGCATCAAGCAGTGGACCTTCTTCTTGTTGCAGTTCTTCCGCAAATGCCTGGTTATCGCGGTCTACAAAGTGTCGGAGGGAGATACTCAATTCGCCAGGTTGAAAGTTCATTGCGTTTTCGTTAGCATAAACCAGCAGCACAGAATTGTATTCTTTCTTCACCGCTTCCAGCACTTCGGCTTCCTCGACCCTTGTGACAGAGTAAAGGTTGGTCTCCGACATTTTGCTCGCCTCCGCCTGGGCTCTGGTTACAGGGCCCACCATTGGAGGACTATAGATGGCCGGTTGGGCATCCTCTTGTAACCATGCTGTTCTCCACCAATCGCCTTGTACGCTGTCCGGGTCCAGCATGTCATCGTCAATCAGCAAGTCGGTTTTGGTATTGTGTACGCGGAAATAGGTAACTCCAGGCTTGGTCGCAACGCCCTGAAGAGTGTATTTGCGATGCGGGAGGTCTGGCATCTCTAATGTGGGCTTTGTGAGGCGCATTGTGATTTGACGGCTCCTGGACCGAAGCTCACTTTTGCGTAGCTCGAGAGAGTCCAACTTCTGCCGAATCTTTTGGAGCACCGATCGCACGGCAGAATCGAGCTCGTCCGCGTCGGCTTGTGTGACTGTGTCTTCAGCTTCAGATACCTGACTGTTAAGAAAGCCATTCGAGACGGACTTTTTGCCCAACACCGTGGTCGAGGCTTTGACCGCAGAATTGAGCACCTCGGCAACATCGAGAAGCCTGTTATCCGACGATTTGTAGATCTGGCAGCGCCGTTGGACGTGAGTGTATTGGTCAATCTCTCGACGAATAGACTGGAGCTCTGTGCGTATCTGCTGCATCTGCTCCCGGCACTCATACATGTACCGATCGGGATACCATATCGGATCCAATTGCAGGTCTGAGCTTCGAGACGTGCTGTTAGGGTCATGCACTCGGATAGTGAAAATCTCTGCGCAATGGCTGATCCAAACATCGTCTATATTTCCATGTTCGTCATCCCAGATCGTGTTGTCGAGCAAATCAGTCAACGTCTCTCCGGGGAAGTGGTTGATGAAGGGGTCGATGCAGTTGAGGGTTTTCTCCACCACCTCGGGGTCACCGGGACCTCCCGCTTTCGTGGCCACGGAGCTGAAGACTTGCGTCAGCTGTTCTTGGGGAGCTTGTTTCGAAGCTGCAGTCGTCCAAGCTTCGAGGAAACGGTGGAACGGGGTGGCATCGTTTCGACTGCGGATAGCTTGTAAATCAGCCAAAGCATCGACACTACCATAGGCGCGAGTGGTTCTGTCAAGGAAAGCCATCAAGCACTGAACTTCGCTAAGCAGATTGCAATCCTGCCGGTCAATGCGGAGAGAATTGTCGGTCGACAAGGCCTTGGTGTTCTCGTCGGTGGCGCCTGACCACCAGCTATTGTCATGGGCATAGGCGTGAACTTTGAGCGCTGGCATGAGGAGCGCTTGGCGTGCCAGAGGAATATTGTGGTAGATAGTGAGCAAGGATCCCAAATAGCCTGTCTCTTTTGAGCCACGTAGGAAAGCGGGTGCCCCGCCTATCCTTCGCCGCTTCGATGGTGGTGGATGTTCAATGATCTCCCGCGAAGTCGAATATGTGGTCAAAGCCCAGCTGCTAGGGTCGTAGTATTCCCGGTTGGCAGGCCCGAAGTTCGTCCCAGCCGTTGTCACCCCGTCTTCCTGTGCTGACAGGCCCTGTCCCAGTGACTCAGCCATTGCGCGTTGGAGGTCTGGGTCGTTCAATTCTTCTTGCTCTTTGAGGGATTTGACGTTGCTTGCCGAGGCAGTCGCATGCTCGCAGGAGAGGTCCATCATGGAGTTGTCGACTCGTGAAGGCGGGCGAGACAGGGCAGCAACTCCTCCCATACTCGCATCATCTTGAACTGCAGAAGATGGCTTTTGTCAACATTGAAACCCTGCAGGTGTATGTGTCCAGATCTCACATGGAATATTATCTTGATATTGCCAGTCGTTCGAAGCAAGCTGCCCTCACGCCCCCTATTAGCAAGCAGTCCCACGCCTGAGCAACGGTCGAAATGAGCTTACGGGCTCTTCCATCACGGACCTCACGGGGTCTTCGAAAAAGGCATTGATGGCGTTGTTCACATCGTTGTTGTTTTTCTGTCCCGCCTTGCGTCAGTCTCTGTCCCTTTATACATTTGTGATAGTTTTTTGAGCTCACCTTGAGCAGAACCCTTGCGCTTCCTTCATCTACCTGTGTTATGGCACAAAGCTGGGATATTTGATCCCTTGTCGGTTGTACGCCGGCCATCATGGGAAAGATGCCAATGGCACATTAATCGGTTCGTTGTCTGGGAACACGCGAGTCCAACGCAAGCCCGTGGGCTGGTGTTTGAGAAGAGAAACTGAGGCCAGGACAATGACAGGGCGATGCGTCGGAAATGTTCCTTCGGTCCAAGATGAATCCGCAGTCTGCGCAGCTCGAAGAAAGGTGTGAGCAGGGTGTGAGCAGGCACTTGTGAGGATGGTCAACCAGATGAAGAATAATAATTCGTGCTTCTCCAATTCTAGGTTGACGTATAAAGTACCGCGTAGCACTGGCACTTATTAATTCTAGGTTGACAATTAGCATACGGAGTAGAGCAAGCAGATTTCCCCGCAACCCGCCAATGCAAGGCCAGGCCCAAGGATCCATATCGCCGCCCTCTACCAAACTCAGCCTTGTGGCAGTGGTAAATGCTCCCTCACCCCCGAGTTACAGTCGTCTGCGGTCAATTGCCAGCTCGTTATCTCGCGGCGGTACGGACATAAGGAGCTTGTTGAAGAAGGGTGGCAAAACCCTTCAAGCTCAAGACACCGCGACACGATCCAGTGGAGGACGAATGTTAGTTCCATCACCAGTCGTGAGCAGTCCCCTCCATTTCTCTCGAGCAGATGGCCCATGCCCATCCATGCTGTTGTGACCAGTTGTATGCATTCGAACGCCGCTCCTCTCCACATTAGGTTGCATGCCATATATAGATTGTGATTCCTTCGAGACATCTCCAACCCTGTTATCTCGAGCCTAGAAAGGCGTATTAAAGTCGCTACACATGAATCTGACCGTGGGTCCGACAATATTCCCTCTGCGCAAGCACCACCCAACTCCCTTTTGTCTAGTCGTTTGCAAATCAGAATCCGACACCGTATGCTCAGCATTCAAAGCGTGGACCGATTGTATACACTTTCGAATTCCGCCGACTGTCCTCGTTTCCAACCGTGTCCCATCTCTTTATTGTGTCGTTACAAGTTTGGTAAAAGCCTAAAAGTCCTTGAACGCGTCTTCCCACTCTGTCCGTAGTTCATCCGTGTACCTCCCTCTTCCACCTTCGCTCTCCTCTCCTTCAACCGGGTCGGGATATTCATCGAAGTTGCCGGCATCACCGGCCCATTCTACCCTGGGTATAATTGGGCCCCTCCTCTTCCGGTAGTATATCTCGTCCCAATCAATGCCATCAAAGAAATAGTGTTGCATCACTCTCTTGCTCCCCCCTGCAATGTGCCCAAGTCGTTGTGTGGGATCCGTCTTGCACAGTGCAAGAATAAAGTCCCGTGCAGCCCTTGGTACGTGAAGGCTATGACGGTGTCCGGAATGAGATGGATGTGCGGTGGGGAAGCGAATGTGACCGGCAACAATCTGCTCGTAGATGCGCATTGGATTTTGGTCCCAAAAAGGCGGTTGGCCGATAAGCATCTCGTAGACCAAAATCCCCAGCGCCCACCAGTCCACTGCGGTCCCATGACCGGTGTTTCGTATTACTTCAGGTGCCAAATACTCGGGGGTGCCGCAGAGGGTGTATGTGACGCCCGCTCCGTTCGCCTGGGGTTCGGGGTGCTCCGTACCCAGCTTTTCGAGAGTAGGGCTCTGGCCGTCCTCACCGTGCTGCTCCGGGCTAGGTGGGAGGTATTTGGCGAAACCAAAGTCGACAAGTTTGAGATGACCGTCGACATCAAGGAGGATATTTTCTGGCTTGAGATCACGATATGCCACAAATTGCACCTCGTGGAGGTAAGCCAATATCAGGGTGATTTCGGCTGCATAGAACTGGACGGTGGAAAAGGGAAAGCGGCGTGCACGCCTAAGATACGAAAAGATTTCTCCGCCAGGCGTATAGTCCAGCAGCATATACAGTGACGTCTCGTCTGAGAATGATGCAATCAGGGTGGTAATGAAAGGGTGTCCAGCGACGGCAGCGAGGACGTCTCGCTCGTTTCGAACGTGCTCGACCTGTTTCAATTTGATGACATCCACCTTCTTCAAGACCTTGAGTGCGAATACCTTGTCCCTGTCTTGGGGGTGAGGATTGGCGAACCGGCACAGCCAGACACGAGCAAAGGTACCTATGTTGCGATTGTGTCAGCCATAGCCCATCGCATGATTTTCAAGCCCATAGAGGTTTGATTTACCCGTCCCAAGCGTCCGCATCAACTCAAAATCGGTGACTTTGAGAGTGCGGGATGACTGGCCAAGCTTCTTCTCTTCTGGGAGCTTGGAGACTTCCTCCGGAGACATGACCTCCCCCTCTTCCCTGGCTGGGGTCGGATCGCCGTGTTTCTGGCTCTGGTCCTTATCATACTGACGACTGGGATGCGGGTGGGAGGCGCTTCGGGCGTTTTGAGGGTTGCTGGTTCGTAGGTACTGTCTATGGCCTTGAGCTGATGCCGCTCGCTGGGGCGGCGGCTGTTGCTGCGGCGTCTGAAGCGTCGCTGTGCTCATCGGAACAGCCAATGCGCATCTTTTTCCTTTTCCAAATGGCCTAGGGAGCGTCAAGGGTGAAGGGCATCTCGATGCGGGCGATCAAAACGCAATGCGCGGCGCGAACTGGAGAGGGGCGTTGGTGGCAGCGTCAAAGGCACAAGGCGACGTCAGCGGTGAGGCAGTGCAGCGTTTCGTTTCCTTTTTTACTGCAAAACGAGTATGAGGAAAAGGAGAAGGTATTGCAACAGATGCTGTAGCGGAGTGAAGTTGAGAGAAAGCCTAGGGATTTCGAGAGGGCGCAGGCACAGCCCCAAAAAGTAGCAAAAAATCCTGAGGGAGAGTAGCCCAGCGAGAAATGATTTCAGGAACTTTGCTGCTGAGTGACCCTCCCCTCTTTTCCCCCCCCAGCCCCCAGCCGTTTGCTGGATCCCTGATTCCTGATTCCCTCGCCGTTGGTCAGGGCTAGCACGCATCTGTCGCAGTGGAGATCTCGTAACGAGAAAACCAGCCTGGTGGGCATGACGACAGCGGGTGGATGCGGAGCATTTTCAGTGGCTGACAGATGAAACCAGACCAGACACCAACCCGAGAAGAATGGCGAGGCAAGAAGAAACGAGTGGGAGATCCAAGGAGAGCTGCGGCAATCGTTGGATCGGCGCAGATGGTGTCTGAGCTCTATTCCTATTCCTTACAGCTACGTTATCCGCCCCAGGAAAGTTGATCCCGCAGATCAAATTGGTGCTACTGTCATGCTTCCGCTGTCCAACTCCCTGGGCGTGCTGTTTGCACAACACCACCTCATCCCTCGCTCGGAACTGTCGGCGGTCACGGTGCATATTGCGGGCATAGGGTCGAAGAGGAGGACACAGACACTCTCGGTCGGAAACGAACACGGGCCTTCGTCACAGAACCACACGCCCGCGGTCCGTCGTGGATGAAGCCACGACCAATCAACAAGACCTGAAGAGGAATCGAGACATGCATGGCCTGGGTCACACACAATCAATATTCGTGGCCTGTTCGAAGGTATATCGCTCTGTAGCTGAACTATGTATTTGCAGCCCTGTGTTCCAATGACTCCTCCAACTTGTCTATCTCACCGGATCTATGCGCGAGGCGTTCCAATCATCAATTAATTCCATTTTTCCACCCAATAGGATCGTGTGCTTGTCCCAGCACCTTTTTTGGAAGTCGAATGCAAGAGCGCCGTCATGGCCACGTTCCGGCGTCGCCGTGAAGACAACTCGTACTCGAACACGTAAATGGTATGTGCAAGAAATCGCTTACGGTGACTGCTTTTCAATTGTCCTTCATGCGCTCGTTTTCGGGCTTCCAAGACCCTATAGAATGTAAGTAGCTGCTTTTTAGCGGCGTCCTGCTCAAGGACCAGGGACCACATACCATCGAAATCATGTCTCACAAAGGCCATTGGGTGCTCAGGTCCTTCTGAGCCCATCTGACCAACTCCTGGACTGAAACTCGTGATTGGCAGCACCACGACGTCGCCAATCTTCTTGTGTTCGGTGATAGCAAAGAAATCCGAGTATGACACGTTCGTTTTTCGGTTGCTGAAATCAAAGTATTCTTGGTTGTTGAAATATGAAAACAGGGCATCCGTCCACACCCCGGGTCCCGTGTATTCCATGATGCTCTTGGCTGGTTCTCTACCCTTTCGCAGACGCCCGGCCTTTTGCATGGCCAATGTGTCTTCAGTAATAGTGGCAACAATGTCTCTCAAAACCGGGTGACCGGGCTTTGCCTGAATCGTCCATTGACAAAACTGAATTCTCCTCGCATACCACTGATTCCAGTCGGGTCTGTCCGGATCGGCCTCGATTCCCACCACCAGGCCAACTGTAGACTTGTCCAGGGTTTGCGGCAACCAATCCGTGGCAGACTGGAGAGCTTGGGTGTCGATGTCGCTGTAGATCCCGCCACGTGCAAGCAGAATCAGGTAGCGGAAGAAATCGGCGCGGATCACAGGCAGGGGCATGGCCTCGTATGCCTGAACAATTTCCGGCATTGAGGCATACAGATAGTTTATGAGGTGTAATGCAGCGTCGTCTGTCACCACCTCGTGGACGAAGCCGGGATGTAAATTTGACCACGACGCCTCAAACGGTCTTAATCTCTCCTCAAAGTTCCCCGAATCCGGGCCGTATTTCCATGTCTGCCATATGTATGCAGGGAATTTTGACTCCATGTCATAAGGGAAATGGTACCGTAATCTTTCTTGAAGAGGCCTGCCTTTCACATCTTGGACTGCCTGCTGAAACTCTTGAACGACATTTGGGGACTTGGGAGGGGGGTAGGGTCTCGAGGCCTGTTTCCCTTCAGCCGCACCTTCGGCTAAAGGAATGCTCGGTGAGAGAGACACATGTCGCAGGAGGAGAAATAACGTCAGGAGGACGACAGTAGCGAGGACTGCACGTCTCCAGGAGTGGGAGATGGCCATGACAGGTAACCCGTGTCGGGGATCGTTCCGGACTCGAAGCAGCTGCAATCAAATGTCCTGGGAAGTCCCAGTAGCCGTCCTAGATGGCAGTAGGACACTTCTTGAAAGGAGCTATACGTCGGGGGGGGAAATCCATTATCGTTACTCCAGCATTTTATTTTGTCCCTTGCGCCCCGTACGGTCCTGCCGCACCGATAGGAATGACAGTAGTGAAGTTGGAATCGAAGAGGCGACGAAGAAAGTTTCTCAGCTAGAAAGGACAGCAGGTAATGGATGGTCGGGTTGGTTTTGCGGCTAGGGTTCGGAGGAGGAAAGAGCTCACTCTTTGGATGGGGACAGTAGAGAGACAGAGTGAGTCGCAAGGAAATGGAGAACACGCACAGATGTGAAAAAAGACTGGGAGTGGAAACAATATACCGAATACCTAATGTATTAATTGAAGGTGGCACAAAACGATTGCGCATGCATGGCGGTTTTAGAGGCCCATCAAAGCGGCACTCAGGAGATGTTGAGGCAGGCACATGGGACTGGGGGAATCCCTGGGGACTAGTTACAAGTAAGGATTAAACGACCTTAGGCCCCTGGCTAAGCTTTTGGACATTCACGATTGCGCATTCATGGCCTGGGGCCACGCGTCCGGACCAAGTAAGTATTCGTTACCAGCCAGCCTTACCGGTTATGCTTCGACGCCAAGCTTTCTGCTAGGTATGTACCCGAAAGGCAGGTCTTCCGCGAGACCGTAGAGGTGCCACTGTGTGCTGCATGTTCCTCCCGCAACAGATGTTCAACCACCACCACCCTCCCAACCCACAGTGTCCAGACCTCAACCCTATAACTCGCTCGCTCGATACCACGGTACTCCGAGTGACGAGAGTAGACCTTGACTTATCACCAGCATACCACCACCACCTTCACGACGACCAGAGTGCTGAGTGCGGTGGGACAAGTCTAAAATCGAGCCGCATCACCATTGGGTTCATATCAAAATTGTGGGCGGGGGGGAACAAGGCATAGATGAGTTATATTGAGCCTAGCACCCCGTGCAAACAGCCGCTCTCATGGAAAACCACGTCAGGCACCCCAATGCCATGTATCTGCTTCCTTACCCGGTACAGCCCAAGTGAAGACAATAAATCATCCGGATTCTCTCCGTATCCTTTTCCATCTCTCTACCTCTTTCGCTGTATCCAACGGAGCCTCATGAACAGCCTAATAATGCCCTGCCCTCCCCCAAGCTTTCCTGCCCTGCCCACCATACCCCTAACCGTGCCTCTCAAAGATAAACCCAGAATCGAAGCGCAACAGTTGTCCCTGCTATCGATGTTGGTGCTTGTTCTTCTCCATGGCTTTCTCGAGAATCTCCAATCTCTCCTTCGTCACTCTGATCGCGTCCTCCATCTCTCTTTGGCTAAACTTTTCCTCTTTGATGCGAGCCTCCACATCTGGTCCTGCTGATGACTTGCTCCTCTTTGGCTTTCGCTTTTGCATCGACCTCTGTTTCGCAGGATCGCGGGCTTCGTCTCTGTTTGATCGGCCGAAACTGGTTGTAGACTTTTCACGCAGCGAGATAGTATCAATGCTGGCGCGAGACTCAAGCCAGTCCCAGAACTCGTTTTCTTCCCGCAACCACAGAGAGTCGTATGCTGCCAGGCGCTCTGTATGTGATCTTGACGGGCCGAGCTGATTTGTCCCGGACGGCCCACGCAGCCACAACATTATGACCATTAAAAAAAGGATCGCAACTATAACCTCCATTTTCACGAAAGATCTCAATGTGTCGATGACGGGTGACAATGGGCGCAGTGGCTCGAAAACTCCCCAATGTACAGCTTGTTTCTTTTCCTCTTCGATATTTTCCTCTTTGGTTTTCTTCTCCCCTCTGCGCTTCTTCTTGGGCAATTTCGAAGCCTTGCTAGCATTTGTCGTCCCCCTAGGACGGCCGCTAACCGCACCCTTGAGGATCTTCACCAGACTATCACCGTACTGCTGCTGACCTTCGTTGGCGCCCTTCTCAATAGGCCCTTTCAGCCAGGACTTGGCGGTCCATTCGACCGTGCAGTTCATCTGGAATCTTGTCGCGTTACCCGGAGCCCAGGAGAGACAATAGCGAGTTTTGGTACTGAATGCGCTGCCACTTGGTACATCAGGGGTTTGCGTAGTACATGTGATGCTCACTGACTTTTCCAAGTCAAAGAAATCCAAATTCTCGGTCGTGATGCATTTCGTTTGTTTAGGACCAATGCTTCCTCCTAGCGGCTTGATATAGGAGTACTGCCTGCTTTTGATGTCGCTGTTCAATCCCTTCTTGTCGTCCTCGAAGGCAATTTCCGTACATTTGCATTCATCGGCCAAGAATTTCCGCACAAAGAATCCGGATTCGGGACCGTACAATAGAGAATATATCTTGCCTAACGGAGCAGGAATAACCTCGTCCTTCATGATCTTGTCGTAATGTGTAGCACTGTCCGAGCATTCGGTCGGACTATGACTTGCCGGACCAGGGAAGTCATTTGCTGTCTCTGGCAAGCCGGCTTGAGCAGCAAGTGGTTGCGGAACAGTGGCCGCTGTGCCGGCGAGAATGCTGGCGGTCTGCGCGACAGCGCTTGCGTTCATACCGGATGGTTTCCTAGACACCGTCTTGCCGTCCACAAGCTCACTCCCCGCGTTGCTCGCACTGCTTTCGAGAAGACTTGGAGCACTATCATCGTCGCCATCTGAGCCTGATTCCTCGGTGGAACTACCATCACTGGGCTGAGCACTGGCTCCATTCTCTACCACAGTAGCTGCACTGGCCTCTTCCGCGGCTAATTGCTTCCCATTCATGCTCTTTTGAAAGCTTGCCGGATGACTCACGCGCCAAATCCCAATCAGAAGGTCATAAGTCTGCTCTCGGTATATTAGGCTTCGAAAGGTGTGGCGAGCGTGTAACGTCTGGATGGCGATGGCGTTGGGAAACACGACCGCCGTGTTTTCTCGCTCTATGCTGACAACCTCCTCAAAGGAAATGACCACCGTAGTCACCCACCCGAGGATATTGCTGAAAAAACATATATGGCCTTCAGAGATATAGATTCTCCCGGCCAGCAGGATCTCCTTCTGCAGAGCACAGCTGTAGTCTTCGATCAGATAGTCGTCTTCAGGGACACTCCGAAACTGTTGGTGGAAGTTTCGATTGCGTTGCTTGGGAGCCATTGTGAATCCCGTTAATCGAGGCCCCTTGGCCGGATTGGCCAAAGTCGCGGTGCTCGCCCCTATCATAGCACCAATTGCCGACTGCCCAGTAGCTGTAGACGAACCGCGAGATCTCCGTTTCCCAATTCTGCTGCGAACACTCCCGGTTCGTTTGATCGAACCCAGCTCGGCTTCAAAAACACTCCCGTTGGGAGGCGTCTTTTCCCCGCCAGTTGCCGCTGCGATCGCTTGTGCATGCCTCATACTACTACCCAAGGGATCAGGAATTTCTGCCACAGGAGTACCCATATTCGACAACTTTTCGTATGCAGCTGAAACAGCCCGTTTCGCCAGGGCGTCTTCCATTTTGGCAGCAACCTCCTCCTTTTCGGCTGTGGCGTCTCGTTTGGGATCCATCATATCAGGTTTAACGGACGAGAAATTCTTGTCCTCCGCGTTCAGGCCCAGGTCTTCAAAGTTCAAGTCTCCTGAGCCCAATGTCTCCACGGCCAACTGCTTGCGTGGGGCTTCGGGTTCAGGAGCTTCCTCCTCCTCCTCCTCTTCTTTGATGGGCTCTTCGGCAGGTTTTTGCTTGGTGGTAGCATCGGAGGCATTGGTACCTGCACGACTCCGACCCTGAGCCGTCAGGTTCGTTATAGTGGACGCGGCATTCTGTGCCGCAGAGACCCAGGATGAGAATATACCTCCGGACGGTGTTCTCTTCTCTTCCGATATAGACAACACCGGGGCAGTGACTGAAGTGGAGAGCTTGCTGGGTTGATGTGTGATTGAAGAGGTCGAACGGATCCTCCGGTGCGATATCATGTTTCCAGAAGGACTCACCACAATATTTGAGGCATCTGGTGTGATCTTGGGCTCTGGCTTGTCCGTACTTGGAGACGCAGTCGATGCGTCGAAACGATGGTCAGTAGGTGTAGGAGGAGTAACGGTGGTGAGCGGTGTTCCTATAAGAGCGTCGGGCGGTGTCAATGGCCGGAGAGTACTTTCGAGATTTGGCATTGAATTGGTATGGGGAATATTGGGGGTTGGAGGAACCACTGTCGTAACCTCAGATGGTTTTTGCTCTTCTGCAATCTTCGCATCTGTCATGAGGTTTTCGTTGCCAGCGGTACCGGCAATTGGCTCGATTTCCTTCCGTTCGGGGCTGGCTCTCGGGCTCTTACTTGGCTTGCCAAAGACATCTCTAAACCTCCTTCCCGGTGATTTGCCCCGGAGTCTGCCTAGACTGTCACGAGGAGAGTCTGGTTTCAGGGTATCCGCTCGGTCAATCAACCCAGTGGAAGAGGAAACGAGTGAGGTAGACTCAGGTAAAGGTGTAGTCTTGGGTGAAGGGGAGTTGTCATCTCCATCAGGCTCAATGAGGGTAGGGATGCTGCTCATCGACAAATCTTTCGTAGGACTCTGTATCAATTCACCATCGCTCCCGGTAGTCGTTGTAGATATCAACGGCGAGGACATGGACGCGAAGCCAGTATGAGAGTCGCGGGTAACCAGTGGAGGCGTTTCGACCTCGGAATCATCTGTAAGGAGACTGCCATCGCCATCGCGACCTTGACTGCTCCCCCTCCGGCTCAACTGTGCTGGAACAGATTTTACACTCAGCCCAGTACCCGTTCTTCCTCTTGCCAAATCTTCAACGGCAGCCTTGAGTTCCAGTTCGCGTTGTTTCCTCCTCTGTCGCTTGCTGTGGCCAGGCAGCAATTTACGGACTCCACTACCGCCAGATTTGCTGCTCCCATCCTGACTGATAGAGCGAGCGCTTTGTCTCGTGGGGGATTTGTCGAGGGTAACAGAATCAAGGGAGTCGGTACGCAAATCTTTTATGGTCTCGTCGCCGAGCAGTTCAGACGAACGGCGCCTGTTGGAGAGAACTTTCTTTAGACCCTTCAGCTGGGGAGAGGGTTCGGGCATCGTAGGGGCGACATGGGGAGAGGATTGGGCAGACACTGCGGCCATTCAAGGCAAGTCAGGGCTGAGTTGAATGCGATTGTCAGGCTGCGACGTGTGGCCAATGTTTAAGAGCAACGGTAGACTAATCCGCGTGATGTCACACGGACAATGGTAACGAACGGCATGTGGATCCTGTCACAAAAGGAGGGGAAATACCCAGCTGTTATAATATAAAAGATGGCTAGAAAATATCTTGAAAAATGGAGGAAGAGGTGCAGGCGACCATAAAGGAGAGGTAGAGGAGGTGTAAGTCGAGGTGGAAGCGGTCACCGTTAGTCGTTTAGTCGCGAATCGAGATGCATGGAGTTTTGGTTGTTGTGAGTTCAGGCTGCCACCTGAGGGCTTCGGTACGGGGGCGGGCCAGGGTGATTAGCTGGCTGGGGAGTGGTGGTTGACGAGCTTGGGGGGTTATTCAAGCCCCGTAGGAAATGCTCGAATGGCTTGCGTAAATCGGAAAGGCACCCACGAATGCGGCAGGCGATGGGCAAACAGTAATTAGCCAGGCGTGCCAGGCTGCAAGGGTGCAGGCATACGAGTACGACGTATAGGCGCAAGGATTTACTCCGCGTATTTGTGCGGCCCTCTTACGCGTTCCACTTGAGGACGCCGAGGTGCATCAGCTTAGGCTAGGCTAGCCTCACCCAAGTGACCTCAGCACCTCAGCTGCCCGCACCGCGTCTGGGTGGCTCGGGGACATGAATGTGCCGCACCCAGCAATCCAAGGCCGCAACGAGCACCTGCTTTCGGATGGTGCCACCAGCGCGGCCGCTGTTCGGCTCCCGTGTTAGGGGCTAGTAGACTCAAAGCTGGAGGATGGGTGCACCCAGGAGGTTAGGCGCAGATGGGGGGAGCCTCAAGTCCCCACCAAGATCTCCTCCCAGCCCGCGTCACTGCAGCCTTGTGACTTTTGATTTGCGCCATTGCTTGTTTCCCACCCGCGAAGAACCTCGAGTCAAGAGCATGCCGCTGACGCCTCACTGTCCTATAGTTTGTCGATGCACTGCAGATAGCAGCCCGACAACCTTTGCACACTTGTCGGCTATTGAACTAAGAATAGATGGAGACTGCACCACTGACTCTCGTAAGCACCATGTCGGAGATTGAGGATTCCAACGACACACATACTAATCTTCTCCTACCCAGGCTCACACCCATGCCCGAAATGCTGCGCTCGAGTCGCGCCGTCACAACCCTGTTGCTGCCAGCGAGGAACATGATCTGGCCGCGGCCGAGTTCGCAGCTGCGGCTCAAGAGACTTCCGACTCTGAAGCGTTGCGCGTGTTGAATCTCTTGGAACAACATCACAAGAAGCTGGGTCAACTGCTGAGGGCGGCTCACGAGAGACCGCCAGCAAAAGAGGTGCCCAACCAGCCATCAGCTGGCGATGGCGAAAATGCGCAGTCCGTGCCAGAGCGACAGAAGCAAGAATCCGATGGACCTGCTTCGCCCGGTGCCACCGTCCAACCCCCCAGGCTCCCCAGAGCCTTGAGGTCAAGCACTCGCGAATTGTCTTCCTCGATTGCAAGCAACCTGGCGTCTGCGAGAGGGATACCCAACAGCCGACAAAAGCGTCCTACCCCAATCTCGCCGCTTGTCTCGAATCAACATGCCGATGGACATAATGCTCAAGATGATCGCAGGAACAAGCCCGGACCCAGACCAAATACAGATTCCCCAGACGCTCTCTTGTCCATGTCCCCCCAAACAGATTCACGTCCATCATGGGCACCCCCGATGGCGGCCTCTCCGACAAAGGCAGATGCTGCAGAACAGCCAGAGGCCCAGAGCTCGGATGCCCCGTTTCAGCAATTCTACACGACTTTTGAGAGTCTTGTGTCAAAACTCAGTGCGCCGCTGGCATTTGCAGGCTTGCCTCTAACAACCACTACACCATCCAAGTCACCATCTACTCCCTCTCAAATACCCCCCAAAATCCCGAAAACTGTGTCCCGCCCATCACCAGCAGCACCGTCCGTCGACTACTCCCAGCTCATTTCACGTGCTGCCCTACGTGCTGTTTCTGGCACCGGCAATAGCACGTCGAACCCATCCGAGTCATTCTACGTTGTCCCCACCACCGGTGGCACAATCTCGTACGCTGAAATCATGTCCCGGGCCGAGCGTGAAGAGGCCCGTGCTGGTCTTCGTGGACATGGCCATCACCGCCAGCCTTCTGCACTCTCAAATATCTCCGAAGACGATTTCGTCGACGCACAAAGTACGATACTTCCGGCTCCGGCCAACGGGCCACCCAGCCGCTTTACCAGAGCCCGTGGGGTTACTGATGAGATCAAAGTGAACGGCAAGACGATGGAAGAACTCGCATTGGAGAATCAAGCACTCAAGCACCTCTCCGACACGCTTTCCAAGAGACTACACGTTTTTGAGATGTCCGCTCAAACTTCTTCTGCGGCGCTAGCGCAGAGCATTCGCTCCCTACACAATCGCTCGCCTATGCTTTCTCCCGAAAACTCCCGGGGCAAGACCATCAGCGGGAAGATGGGGCTAGACAGCGGCGCGATGGCTGGTATCGGCAATAGTGGCGGAGCGGGCAACCGTGACACGACCCAACGCCGAATAGCAGAATTGGAAGAGATTCTCCGCAAGAGTGATGCGCGGGCAAGAAAGCGGGAAGAGGAGAATGTCAAGTTGAAAGAGACCATCACCAAGTATAGAGAGAAATGGGATAGTCTCAAGGCGGGAGCCAAAGCGAGAAGGGCGCGTGAAAGAGCTGGCCGACCTAGCAACGGAGACAAGCCCGGTACTGGCGAGGAGACCACCACCGAAGGAGCCGAAGACGAGTCTGCCGCAGGAGGCTGATATTGTCTCGCGACAACCAGAATTGACAACGGCAACCGCAAGTCCGCGTGGTTGTGGACAAGATCGCGGACCCGAACAATGCAGAAAGAACACGGTGACGCAGATACAAGATGTGGGATGAACGTGGGCAACAAATGTCGTGCTTCGCCGTGCCGCCTGGTGGTCCGATGGCTACTGATGTAGACAATTTTGTATATAAGGGGATCCGATACCCGCCCTCCCCCGGCCCCTCCTGATGTGATATATGCTATATATACGATATAACGAAAACCCCAGACTAGTCCTAACTAGTGAGGCCTAACGAGTAAGAAGGAATTTACAATTGAAAAAGAGAACAAAGAAATGCCCAAAGTTTAAGGGAAACTTGACATTAATGTCCGGGAGCTTTTTTGATCTGCGTGTTTTTCCGAGTCGTGCCTGACGCATAGATAGCTCGATAGATATCTGAGATCGATGTCTACGGAGTATATAACTCTCCATATATAGATTATCAGACTTACAGAAGCGCGGCGACCAGGTAGATAGATCTGTTGTATATGTCCTTGGACAGGGTAAAATCTCATATTGACTCCGACATGCTCCGTACACGGCTTAGGGGGGGAATATTATATACTAGGATTACTCTACTATGACACGCCTTCAGCCTTCCTATCATGGATAGCTGGTCTTTATCTGTCCGCTGCACTATCCCTGGTGTCGTCGTCACCGCCATCACCAGCTGGTTCGGCTCGAAACACTGGGCCATCCTTTCCTTGGTCATGGCTTTCCTTCCGCTTCCGACCGGAAGTGCGACGACTCATCATCCCACTCAAGGTCTCGCTCAACGCCCGTAATCTGGTCTTCCTCTTGCCAATATCACTCTCTCCGTCGACGGCCAGATCAGGCTCGACTCCATCACCTCCATCAGGCCCTAACGGTCTAGCCTCATGCGTCTGCGCGCGGCTGAGATCTTGAGCGCTGTCGGCACTGCGATTCTGCCAGTGCATGTTCAACGCTGCTAACGGGTCGAATCCGTCAGTGTCTTCGGTCACAGCAACGGTTCGTCTTCGATCGTCGATGGAGTGTCGCCCAGAACGGGATCGGCGAAGTGCAGCGCGCACCGAGTGAGGTGCTCCCTCGCCTTTCAGCAACGAATCTGCGACCAAGGCGCTGAGCGAGTTCGAGAGGGGTGGCAAGAGCGGACCTGGGACGGGAATGAGGCGCGAGATACTTCCCCTGGAGCCACGGGCGAGGAAGCTAGGGACAGGAGAGTTGTCATCTGGGGTAGGTCTTGCAGAGCGGTCTGGGCTGGGTGGTCGAGGAGAATCCGACGGTTTTGAGGGTGTTTCCGCCTCGGCAGGGGACGAGGCGGATCGTTGAAATGGTCTTGATGTGGCCGGGGTGTAAAAGGGTGTTGATTCCTCGTAGGCTCCACTAATTCGAGGTGTCAGAGGTGGCTGTGAAGCGTCGATTTGCTCAGTGGAGGAAAGCCAGGGGTTAGAAATGAAGTCTTCCGCCGGTTCTGCAGGGGTCACTGAGATTGAGGGTAGTATTGAAGATGCATCTGAGAATCGTCGCGGCGTTTGCGGCATTGCAGTTGCGGATTGAGCCTGCTCTGAACTGGAAACCACTGGATATCCATCCGTCTGTGCACGCAGTGGCTGTGGTGCATCGCGTGTCAATGGTGTCCGCTCATCGATGTCCTCTCCTTCCTCGTCAAGAAGCTGTATCGTCTCCTCCTCGTCTCTAGTGGTTTCTTCAGTTTCACCTATCTCGTGCCGCTGGCTCGTGATGAGGTATACGCCAAAGAAGGTCAAGAGACATCCAATGACAAATTTGATTGCCTGCTCCGATGTCGTATGTTCAAAATCTCGGTACAGCACCGCGGAGCCGATGATGACAGAAAGAGTGAAGAGAACAAATTGGGTCGGTATAACCTGCGTCGAATCGTAGTGCTGTAAGGCTCGATTGAGATAGCGAATCTGCAGAAGCGCCGAGCCAACGAGAACAAGCACGAGGAAGTAGAAAATGGCATAGGTAAACGCTTTGTAAAGGGACACAGACAAAAGTGACGAGACGCCTTTGGTGGATAAGACGGTATAGCCTCCACACAACGCCACCAGACCAAGGTCGATGAGTATGGTCTTGCGGCCATGTCGTGGCTCGGCGTACATCAGAGCTCCGATAAGCAACAGCGTGATGATCACGTAGAGGAGGAATTCCCATCTCTTTATGGTCTTCCACAGTTCACCGGGCCCAAATTTGGCCTCACTGGTTTGGGCAGACAACACAACGGTGACAGCGCCGGCAATAGCAACCAATACTCCGTACAGGTCACGTCGTCGGAACCGTTCCTTGAGCATGAGTGGGGCAATCAGACAATTCGAAATCAAGGCGACAACCCCTAGCGGACTGACAATGGACGCGGGAGCAAAGCCATAGGCAAGAAAGTTGCCCGCCTCGCCTATGATCATCATCACCAGGCCAAGCCACCAGTATGGCGACTTGAGGTAGGATGCTCTCTCAGCATCGTTGGCCGAGTCTTTCTCGCGGCGATGGTCGTGCCGAGCAGGTCCCAGAGAAGGTTGTAATGTCTCTTCGGAGGAACGTTGCGCTGATCCATCCGTGGCTTCATCTATACTCCTTTTGCGACCGGATATTTCGAGATTTTTTCTCCTCCGCTCCTCTGCGATCTCTTCCTGTTCCTCATTGGCAAAGCCCGGTCCACGCCCAGAAGCAGCGTGACCATTCGCAAACGATTTCCTGGATTCGGAGTACTCGCGGTCTATCAGGATGTGTGCGTATCTCTGGGTGTTCAGAGCAAAGGAGATGAGGAGGTTCCCGACAACCGCCGCAACAATGCCGATGAAAGACGACCACTTTTCGTACCCGGCGCCGGGCTGTGCGCCGTCTTCAGAGGCAAAGAGGCGCAGTGAGGCTGTCGGGTGGGCATTGACCGTGAAAGTTGCAGCGGGTATGTGCATTGGGAATGGGAATATCGGTCGGTTCGATCAAGTCGATTTGTCTCCAGACGAGTCTGGGATCGGCCGGAAAAATAACGCAGATCCTGTCGAAGGTTGAGAGAGCCAACAGGCAGTTTGGGTGTGAGGGCGCTTCATCTAAGGACATCAGCGTGTCCATGCGAATGATACAAGGTGTCTCGGTATGTGAAATGTTAGAGCCATCACGGGCTCAGTTGTTTGGAAAACAAGGAAGAGGAGAATCAGGCCCATTCAAGTAGTCGTGAGTTGGAGCGCTGCGGGAATGGTCGCATGCAAGTTGTACGTCGTCGTGCAGCAAGCATCCGGGGCTTGGCAGCACAAGGAAATCGGTACGGAGGAGTACGGCGAGGATAACGAAAAGAGTTTCAAACAAGGCCTGCCCCTGCCGCCATTTTAGCTCAGTTGCGCTTAACTTGACCACACAGTCGAAAAGCAACTAGGCTGTTGATTGGGTGTTGGGTTTTGAAGCCAATAAGCTGCCGCTGGGCCTTCAAAGCGGCGCTGCCAAGACTATACTTACGGTTTAGATTCTGATTGAAGACTAGCTGACTAGGTATAGCCAGGATGTTAGTGATCGTGGCTCTTTACATGACAACGCGGGTCGCAGGGAAATCCCTTGCATCTTTCTCCGAGGGATCTGCAATTGTGCTTTCCGCTGTACCTAACAGGCCTGGAAGTCCTGTGCAGCATTAAAGGGAGAGAAAGGAAACCATCACCGCGACGAATTTCTATATTACCACTACAATTGACTTGCCAGCCCGAGTCTGATATGTCCCATCCCGCTGAAAGTCCAACCCATTATCAATCTCACGATTTCGCTTCTCTCCGGGAAAGCCCTGCAAAGGCTTTGCGGCAATATCAATTGTTTGAAGGTGGCACCCTCCCGCCTACCTAGGCCAGCCGCGCGGGTACTGGAACGCCAGGACCTTGTTAGCCGGATGGTTGCTTAGTGCCTTTGGGACACATTGAAATACTCCTGCGCTGACCTGACCGCAGTGTGAATTTCAGCTTCAAGCAGGATATCTTCAGCGTTCCTGCTAATCTAATTCGGAAACGTAATATTGACGTTACTGCTGCGCAACATGGTTTCCTCGAGCCCTCCATCATCACCACCGAGCCGTGGATGGATCGTCTTTATCCTGGTTGCTCTTATGAGTTGCGTTCACGCCACGGTTGTCTGTGATGGTTGCCGTCCGCTTAGTCTCCAAGAAGCCGCAGGTATGTGCTACGGAGGACCGCGACCTCATCTACCCCAATTCACAGAAGGAGACACTGAGGCGCTTTTCTCAGGTGTTGGCTTGTCTTTAGCACCTACTTATGGGTACGCACCGTCAGACAAAGGAAGTGCAAAGGAAAATATTTCTGATTGGTTCCAGCTCTGCAAGCATTCAATTTGCCAATGGTACGATCTCCGACGTTGCTTTAATACATGGGTCCGAAGCATATATTCGAGCCATGAAGCTATGGGACCATCTTGATGTTGACCCCCCACTTCTGGACCTCGAGAAAGAGTAAGTACATGCACTCGTACCTGGTCGAGGTGTCTGCGCCAAATGCTAAACTACCAAGTTCTGGGACGAGCAAACCCCCTCCTTTCCTACAGCGACTACGATCGTGGTATCAGGCGCGGCTACAGCACGGCGCTGAAACCTCGCCTCAGGCCACCTACGACGAACTCATCCCGATCGCTGAGATGATGAGCACACTTTTCTCCGAGGCGAATAAGTCGGTGCCCTTGTCGAATAACTTGGTATTCCTGGCGATCCCAGACTTTGAGAATAGCACCAGTGACACCTTCACCCGGCCAATTCGCCAGCTTGTCCAATGAGCTGGACTTGACTGCCTCGGTTTCCAAAGACAGAGTCAGCTCTCACTTTTACACATCTATGACCTGGACAACTGTTTTGGAATCTGGCTGGACGAGGTAACCGAGGTTCCTGATCAAGAGTGCGAAAAATACAAAGGCAGACACATACAGTCGGTACTCTCCGTCCATCTCGATCGATCCTCTCTGAATTTGCGGTCAATGATACGCGATGACGGTATATTCCCTCACACGCCGGGCTCCGTCAAAGTCCTCTGGGCGGATGAAGATGCCAAAGCGAACACCACGGATTGGGATTGGGTGGGACGTGCGCTTGAAGACTTCTTACACGACCACGATCTCATGTTTGATCTCCTGCTCCTCTCCGGCGCCCAGGTCAAGGATAGCAATTTCCAACAAATCATCCGAGATAGGTTCAAAGACAACGAGAAAATCGTACCTCAGGACTACTTCCGAGGGTCGAAGGATCACTTGTTTGCCGCGTCGAGGGGAGCTGCGGAGCTTGCTAGGGTCCGCTTGTGTACGGGTGATGATGCATTCATGCCTAACTCGTGGTGCCCAATCAGTGAGCATTGTAGGAAATGGGCATGGTATTCGGATGACGATGCTCCCAGGAAGACAGAACTCTAGGGGAATCTTCGCGTGGCATGTGAACAGTAGCAAGTATCTGCGAGGAGTCTGTGGGAGAATGATGATACGGCCCCCCAACGACGAGGCGTTCAGTAATGATGTTGTCTGAAAACACTTTCCAAGGATATCATAATCCCCCTTCCACCCTTCTCTTCCGTTCGAGGTTGTGTCGGGCAAGTTGCAAACTCCATTGGCGCTGAGAAAACCTGGCGACAATTCATCCGAGGTGGGAGCAGACCTAGCACTGGCCAAACTGCTCACAGCGGCATTGTTTCAAAGGAATACAGTGCACAGCTTCCTGTCCAAATATGACATGCCAGAGATACTCGAAGACCCGCCCACTCGTATCGTCATCTAGTGGCGTATCGAGGAGCCACTGACGGTAATGCTCGTAGTCCGCTTGGCTGCGTTTCAGAGCCTGCTTTTTCGATATCGCAAATTGCGAACAACAGGGTTGAGCGATAACCTTGGGTATGTCGGAATAATTCCCCCCAAACATGTATGGCCACGCTTCCCTCATGGCGTGCTCTGCCGTGCGGCGCTCGTCTTGTCGGTCGACTTGTATTTCTGCTGGGCAGCCCGGGTCAGGAATGCAGCGCATGTTGGCATATCCATGCTCTTCGAGGTATGCGAGCCTCAGAGACCTGATAGAATTGATTTGGTTGTGATTTTTACTGTCCGTATGCCACGCCGCGGGCCAGCCTTGCAGATGTGGATGAACGAAGACCATGTAGGATGGCAGAACGTCGTAGTGATCGATGATGAATGTGAGGTACGCCATAGCCTCTCTGCCCTTGTTGAGGGGTGGATGAAGCATTCCTCCATCTGGTTCATCCATGTAGTATATCGCCTGTTTCCAACTGGGCGGGCATCTTCGTCAGTACCCACACATCCATACAGAGGATCCCGCGTGACATACTCTTGCAGATTGTCAAAGACCCAACTCACATCTTCTCCGTGAGTCTTTGCCAGAATCACCGCTTTGTCCTCTGCCTCGGGTCCTGAGTAGATCCATGCTTTGGAACCATTGGGCTTCTTGAGGCCGTTAACTCTGTTAGATTCAATGCGAGGGCTCGATTTGTCGGACTGGTAACCCAGTCGAAATCTGACGGTCCCGCCAGTCTTCAACTTCCAGAGCAGATCTAGAGTCAGTAGGACGAGGATCGCGACCACGGATGCCAGGCGATACTGGAGCTTCGACAACAACATTGGGACATGGCAGCTCGCTTCTTGATAGCTTCGACACTGCAGCCGTGCGATATTCTGAGGACTCTCGAGAAGGACCGTGAAGGCAAACAGGTCTCATCCAGCATCCTATGAAGAATAGCGCGCACATGTTGTTGTGACTGCGGCTATACAATTGACTCGCGCGTTGGTCGATCTTGTTTGTTTTTTGGGTCTGAGCAGCGACAAAGACCCACCAGCATGGCTAACATTCGATAGTACCGAGTCCTCTGGAGGGCTTTAGAGACGCGGTTCAGCTGGCGAGATCATGAGTAGTCAATTGGCGACGGTGGATACATTGGGATAGACGCGTAGAACGTTCGAAGAGAACATCCGTCCTAGGTTCATGAGCTTGACAACGGGTTTATTGCTTGACAAAACACATAACTTTAGTGGTACAGAAGACATCTCCACCAATATCAGAGATCGCCCTCTTCGGTGGTGTTTGTTGAAAATATTGTGGGCGTGACGAACAATTTCCTTTCGCTCTCGCACTTGTACCAGGCGGCCACTAGCGCTTCAAGTTCCGTCAAAATAGTGGCCAAAAACACCCGATTCGGCAAACTGTTTACTCGTAATTATTATTACAAGAGTTGCCTTTGCATACTCGTACAGCAGTGTGCCATCTTCAAGTCTCTGCTGCAGCGCGCGTCCGTCGACAGGTCTGACGCTGAGGACTACCGTAAACATTGACCATCAAGGATACGAAGGATTGAAGGAACGCTGGACTGCGTCAGGCCACAGTATCCAAGATATTACAATTCAACATTTCCCGCGAGTTTGACGGACAGTGCCGCCGCTTTTGGAGGGCTTCTTCCCACGTCAGCCCCCAACCCTCCTCGGTTGACCTTCCTCGGTCATTTCGAGGATTATGGCGCCTCGAGGACGGTCCCTATATGGAGGAATCTTTATTCCTTCCTGGCCTCACAACCTCTCCAACCTCCGGCTTTTATACATCTGAACCACTTCATCCGGAACATCCTCTACTGATATTAATGTGGCGCCGTGATGATACCTTGTGCCATCACTTTCCTCCTCTACGCTTGCCTCTTCATCGCACTACTGACTCTGCTTTGGATAGGTGACACTTAACTCGAGTTATCGGGGGACTTGGGCTGATCACGTTATAGCCTTCTACGACCTAGTTTACTTCTGGTGTATTCGTAAGCTATATCTCGATATGGTACCTCGGGGACGCAGCTGCAATGCTTTGCGGCCTGGTCCCCGCCGTGAAGCAATTGCAGCTGCGTCCCGGTTACTGCAGATGGGGAACGAGCTCTGAAGCTCGATGGAGTCCGACTAAAGCTTGGAGGAGCAATTTCGTGAACATGTCGATGTACGTGATTGGAACATATGAGTGGCTAGGCGGAGACTTCTTACCGGTGTGTGCCTGGACTATTATCAGGTGGCTCGCTTTGTCATAGTTAGTCGGAACGGGCGAAGGAAGAGGCCGCAATGGCCGCCGCTATCGAAGCTGAGGACGGGTTTCAAATCATGATTGTTCCAAACAGCTGGAATTGACAGGTTGAAGGACCGTAAAATGCGCCATGTGGTTACTAGGTAGAGTAAGGATTGTTTTTGAAGGAGGATGGGGTAGAAGTCAAAAGCGGCGGCGGGCCCAGCCTGCGACCATACCCGAAGGGGCCGGGCCGCCTAAACCGCCGGCGGATTTACTTTACTTGTACCGAGTACACAAGCAATTGATGCAACGGAGGGGGTCGTCCTACATCCACATGCCTTGTTTCACCCTGTTTTTGAGTAACATTCCTGACTGTGCCCACATTGTACAGTAACCTAGGATCAGTGTCCTTTCCCTCATCATGGACGCCACGCTTTGCCAGTGCAGTCTCTCCCTCTGCGAAGAATCTATCCAAGCCCTCCGAGGAAAGATATGTCCAGATTATACTCAAGACGCTTATTACAGACCTTGATCGTGACCACTATTGTCACTGCAATCTTCCTATTATACGGACTACGACTCTCTCGTGCCTCTTCGTTAGTTGCGATTCCAATAGTCAAAAGTAGCTTCGACTGGTCCAACTACACTTACCGACATCCTGTCAAACCCTTTGCTCCTCTTCCGACAGGAAAGCCCCAAACATTTCCTGGGGTTCAACATAAATTTCGGCGGGAATCCCTATCTGCGGCGATACGGAGACGGTCACGGCAGCAGGCGATATTGAGAACTTTCAAGAAATGTTGGCAGAGCTACAAAACTCATGCATGGCTGAAAGATGAATTACAACCAATCTCGGCAAAGAGTAAGGATACACTTGGTGGATGGGCAGCCACCCTGGTCGACTCTCTCGACACTCTCTGGATCATGGGCCTCAAGCAGGAATTTCGTGAAGCTGTAGAGGCGGCTGCAGGCATTGACTGGGCGGCAACGTCGGATACCTCATGCAATATGTTTGAGATCAATATCAGACAGTTGGGAGGTCTACTCGCAGCATTCGACCTGAGCCAGGAGCCGGCTCTGTTGGCAAAAGCTATCGAGCTTGGGGACATGCTGTACGCGGGATTCGATACCCCGAACCACATGCCCCCTTTCTGGCTGGACTTTGAGAAGGCAAAGACAGGCCAACTAGTGGCAGATCAACACCAAAGTTCAGCCGCGTTAGGCTCGTTTGCCCTTGAGTTCACTCGCCTATCTCAGATTACAGGAGATCCGAAGTATTATGATGCTATCAGACGGGTGACCTTGACGTTTATCGAACATCAAGCCTCGACTCAGCTGCCGGGCATGTGGCCAACCTTCGTTAATGCCCGCTACCAGAGCTTTGTCGGGGATATGTTCACATTAGGAGCTCAAGCAGATTCCCTTTACGAGTACTTGCTTAAGCTCCATTACCTCTTGGGTGGCTTAGAGCCAGCTTACGAGAAAGCTTATAGGGATTCTATGGCCTCAGCGATCAAACATTTGCTGTTTAGGCCAATGCTTCCTAATGATACAGATATACTAGTCGCCGGCTCCGCAATTGTCATTGCCGGGACTGCCACACTTAGCCCGGAAGGTCAACACCTAAGCTGCTATACTGGTGGAATGTTCGTCCTGGGGGGAAAGCTCCTTTCGCTTCCAGAGCATGTCGACATTGGTGCAAAATTAACACAGGGTTGTATCTACGCCTACAATGCATTTCCAACTGGTATCATGCCCGAGACCTTCCGGATGCGGCCCTGTCCATTGCTCCAAGAGTGCGCGTGGGACGAGACAATGTCTTCTAGGTCACTACCAGAAGGGTTTGTTTCGGTCTCCGATCGATCCTACTCGCTTCGTCCAGAGGCTCTTGAAAGTGTGTTCATACTCTACCGGACAACTGGGGATCCGAAATTACTAGACGCCGCGTGGACTATGTTCGAATCCATACAAGCTGCCACGGAGACCGAATACGCCAACGCTGCCATCATCGATGTGACTGTGGCTGGTAAGCCATTGAAGAAGGATTCGATGGAGGTAAGAGCTGTCCAAAACTTCCGGGGCTGCAAACCTGTGCTGAGAATTCCACAGAGCTTTTGGCTGGCAGAAACGCTCAAGTATCTCTATCTCATTTTCTCGCCGCCTGATCTTGTCAGCCTGGATGAATACGTCCTGAATACCGAGGCACATCCCTTGAAACGTCCGAGGTGAACTTGTCGCTGGTGATCGGAAAACTCGAGGTTTCAATGTCGTGAGAGCCTCTCCAGCATCACAGCGTGGGACCTTGAAGCTGAGATCGGAACTCGGCCAACCACTGAACGCGAACAACGCGCCTGTGGCCACTGTATTTTACGTGACACGCGACAAGGCTGGAGCCAAGACGACCCAGTTTTTAAGCGAGTCTACACCACACGTCCAACTTAGGGCGGCACCATGATTATCCCAATATGGATGACTTTGGCAGCATACATCCTAATATACGAGAAACACTTGCCTAGTATCCAGTATCTAAGCCTGCTCATCATGTTCACGTTCCTCTGCGCACTTTTCTTCTCAACTGTCAGAATGCGAACACTGGAATTGCGCGTGAGGACCCACATTCAATCGCCAGGGTTTATGAGACGTGGATATCTCGAGTCACCAGGCGCACGTGATATAATGCCGCTCAACGGCGTTATCTCATGTGCCTCAGGACAAAGGGTCAAACCTCAAGATTGACAGTTTGAATAGCTCTCACATATTTTGGCTACGGCATGGTCGTACTCTAGAGAAGACTATAGCAGATATATACCAGTCTATCAGGAAGGATGTACAGGTACCGAGTACACTACTGGGAGAGGAGCATGCAATGCTGGTTTGCAAATCTCGGCGAAAGTATTTTCCGTCCCGCCGCCTTCGGATGAACCGTTCCGACCTTCCGCTTGTCGGGATCAGGCTCAGGCTGAGGCTTTGGCGGCCTTTCAATTTTGCCTGGTCCATTCAGTAACAAGCATTGACGCGCCACAGGGCCATTACACCAACACGTCGTGGACATTCGCGGACCAAGTTTGCTGGTCATATTCTCCCTTGTCCGATTTTCCTGTACTTGTCTCCCCTCGACCAGAGTTGTTTTGCTGTCATGGATCGAAGCCTAGACGAAACCATTGCGGAACGCCAGGTCCGTCCCTGCAACTGACCCTACCGCTAGCTTCTGATGCTGATGATCCTCCAGAGAGCAGACACACGCTCTCGCAGAGCGCCTCCACCGCAGCAGCAGCAGCGCCGTAGAGAATACAACTACCCTCGCGATGGCGTCAGAAAGGTGGGCGACACAGTCTCTCGTTTGCCCGCCCGCGTCAGATCTGACTCTCGTGGTGGTCAGGTCCGAACATCCTCTCCTCTCCTCTAGTACCCGCCTGTCCCGCCAGTACGATTGATCGCCGCATCATCTCGACTTACCTCACATGTGTTGCTCCGATAATTCGACGCGCTTCAGGCCAGGGACAGTTTGACAGACGAGCTAACCTAGATATTCCTCCCCCACAGCCTGCTAGGGATGATCGCACGAACTTAGATAAGTAAGGGACCACACGCACACACACATAGGCGCAGTGAAAAGTCAGGGGGCTAAACCGTCTGCAGTGATTGGGTTCACGACCGATACGATGACGAACCAGACAGTATGGAGCTGCATAAACACAATAGACAATGGGGAGAGTGACTGATGGTGGAAGCAGGCCGCCGCTACGATCGACCAAGGGAAAGCAATCACCGTCGCGATGAAGATCGCTCGGCAGAACGCGACAGGTAAGACTCGGTTGTCGTGAATGATTAGACCAGGGCTGATGGTTCAGGAAACCCCCTCCAGCCAAACTCAGAGTCGACAATCTACATTACGACCTGACAGAGGATGATATTTGGGTATGTCGGTTCACGTCCCGCCGGCCTTCTGGTCCTGACATGGTATAGGACCTTTTCCAACGCATTGCTCCGGTGAAGGAAGCTCGATTACGCTATGACCGCGCTGGCCGTTCTGAAGGGGTCGCCTTTGTCACATATGAGCATGTTGCCGACGCAAGAGCTGCGATCCGCGAATTTGACGGTGCCAACGCCAAAGGACAGCCAATCCATCTCACACTCCTCCCACTCCCGAGACGGGACAACCCGTTTGACCGCGTGGAGAACCCCAAAAGCCTGTTCGACAGAATTGAGGCACCGGCTAGCCGCAGTCGACGACGAAGTGAAAGTCCGATGGAAGAACTTGACGAAGAGCGAAGAAATCGCCGCGCCCCCCGACGGGGAGGCCCGAGAGACCGAAGGAGTGACACCACCAAACCACCTCCAGAGAACATTGATCGTTACATCCCAGGTCAGCGCGACAGCCGAAGTTCAAGTCACCGCGGAGGACGGAGACCGGGTGAACGGAGGGAGCGCGCCGGCCGAGATGGAGAGGGCCATAAATTGGTGAACGGTAGGCCTCGAAAGACCGCGGAAGAACTTGATGCAGAGATGGACGACTATTGGGGACATGGCAACACGCACGAGGGCACATCGGCCAACAGTGCCCCCGGGGAGCAAGAAGCTCAACCCGTCGCTGGGGATGACATCGACATGATTGAGTAAAGGATGACTGACTGTCAAGGACCCCCCAAAAAAGGCAATTCTGTAAAAGTAGTTCCTCCGTGCAGAGGAACCGGGAGCGGAGGATGGGGGAAAGCCCCTTCACCTTCAGAAGCCCGCAGGAAAAGGCATGAAAAGGAATTGGCGAATCCCAGACGAGATTGAAAATCCAGACTGTGATTCTTTGTGTGAAAGCTTTAAAAAAAAAGATTTGGATTTGAACAAGAGAGCAGAAATTCCACTCGTCTAACTTAACCCAGCTTGGCCTGCACAAAGTCTTCGACAGCCTTCAGCCCTTCTTCGGCGCCACTCCCCTTGACGCTCTTGGGGAACATGATGTAGCCATGAGGACCCCCGGGCACGATTTTAACCACCGACTCCGCCCCGGCCATCAGCCACTTCATGCTCATGAACATTGTGTCGTCCAGGAGACAGTCCTCCGTGCCGCAGGTGAAGAGGGCAGGGGGCAACTTTCCCCTCAGCGGCTCCAAGTCGGCGAACAGCGGGGATATGGACGGGTGTCTCTTCTCGTCGTGGCTCATGCCGGGGAGAAAGGCGTCGATATAGTGGTCCATCAGGTCCCGATCCAGGATCAATATCTGCGGTCGTTTAAAGTTGTATACTTGCGGGGTCCATATCATCGAGTAACACCCACAGTGTAGCAGGAGGCCCTTGAAGCGGAAGTCCGAGTACTTTGAGTCCTGGTGTTGCAGGAGGTGAAGAGTGATGAGCATGCTTAAATGTCCACCAGCGGACTCTCCGCCCACAAAACCCAACGAGGCCCCAAACTGAGCCTCGGCGTTGTCAACTAACCATTCCGCGGCGTCGAAACAGTCGTGAGGGCCTGCAGGATACGGGTCCTCAGGCGCGAGGCGGTAGCCGACCGATATACACAACATGCCCGTGGTGTCTGCGATTTCCTGCAAGGTGGGATCTTGCGACTTTTCGTCCTGAAGAACCCAGCCACCGCCGTGAATGTGAAGAAATACCGATTTTACCGGGTTTCCGTTCTGAGGGCGCAGGATTCGACAGGGGATGGCGCGGCCAACATCCCGGCTTGGAATGGAGAACTCCTGCGCAGTATCAAGATAGACCGCTTTAGGAAGGGGTGTCTCTCCGGCAGCGCGCATTTCGCGATAGCGTTTGGCGCCGACCTGTTTTGCAGAAAGAGACGGTTGTGGTTGGTACAGGTATTGGTCCAGAACCGGAGTCTCTATGGGGACAAAACAGAGGCAGGGTGTGCGTTATGCCCTACCCATGAAACTCACCTCGTACCATTTGGGCCCGTGTGCCATGATATCCATCAGTCCCTGATTGAACGCTTTGGTCTCTTCTGAGATGGCGGCTGGGTGGAACTTGCTGGTCTCGAGGGTGACAGCATTATGGGCATCCATACTTAGGACTTGTTATGGTATCGGCGGGCAACAGGGTCAATATTCGAGGAGTCGCGAGGTTTATCAATCGCAAACAGAGGACGTTAGTGTTGGTAAAAGACTTCTTTGACCTCCCACTCTCAAGACTGTGACATTGTTTTGAGTGGACTTCTCCACTTGGAGGTTGATCAGCATAGGAGCCGAGGACATCTCCATACGAATCGGATCATGAGTGCTGTATCTCCGACTGTCAGCATTGTATGTTCTCTGTGGGGGATCGAACGTCTTTAGGTATCTCTTTTCTGCAATGCGTTTGCATTGCCGCCCTTCAAGGTACAAGAGGGGGGTAGGAAATAAGGGACACGTGCAGGCAGGCAATATGCACATAGCGCGTTTATGCTTCTCCGTGGATAATTACGTCGGAGTATAAAATTCACTAACGCAGTCATCTTCGCCTCCGAATTTTAGTCTGTCATTGCTCTATATCAAGGCAGCATTATCCTGTATCCAACAACTGTCCTTTAAAGTCTCGCCATGGATGAGGATGCATTCAAAGATTACCTGCCGGCCTCATTCGGGACAACTGGGGGTGAATTCGATGTCGAATCCCAGATGGAGACAGTGAGGAGGAAAGTAGCCGGTCTGCCTGAGCCCAAGGGCAAGGATTCGGCCAGTTCGAAAGGTGACAGCGACTCGGACGACGACTCCGATGACGACTCAGAAGATGAAGACGAATTTCCTGTTTCTCATGAGATCGTCTTCAAAACCCATGATCGTGCCGTCACCACAATCTCGTTGGACTCGTCTGGTTCGCGGATGATCACCGGCTCGACAGACTGCACAGTCAAACTATATGACTTTGCTGCCATGGCGCCCAACACTCTACGAGCTTTCAAGTCTGTGGACCCTACATTCACAAAGGGCTCGGCGTCTTCGGAGACTCATCCGGTGCATACCGCCAAATTCAACCCGAATTCACCAAGTCAGGTTCTCGTCGTCTCGGCCACTTCCCAAGCCAGGATATTATCCCGCGACGGCGAAACACAGACCGAGTTCGTCAAGGGCGACATGTACCTCCGCGACATGAACATGACCAAAGGCCACATCAGTGAAATCACCTGTGGGACGTGGCATCCTTATGCCTATGATCTCTGCGTCACTGCCGGAACCGATAGCACCCTGCGCATTTGGGACGTGAATGTTCGGAATAAACAGAAAGAGGTCATCGTCCACAAATCAAAGCTTGCGGGCTCCGCTGGACGAAGTCGAATGACCGCTGTCGCGTGGGGTAGTCAGGTTCAAGGCGGGAATAGTCTTCTTGTCGCTGCCGCGCTGGATGGCTCTCTGCTCATGTGGGGAGGAGACGGACCTCACCACAGACCTAGTGGCGAGATCACGCAAGCTCATACGAGCGACTCTTGGACAAGCGGCATAGACATCAGTGCCGATGGACGACTGGTCGTCACGAGGGGAGGCGATGACACGATTAAGCTATGGGACACCCGCAAATTCAAACAACCCGTCAATACCGCAACTCACACCTCGACATCAAGCCAATACCCAACTTCGAACATCTTATTCGCTCCAAATGCATCCTCTATTGTCACTGGCTCTGAGACTGGGGACCTTTACATTCTCAACCCAGCAACATTGAAGCCCGAGCTCGTTACTCCCGTCACCCCCGGGTCACCTTTGGTCAGCGTCCTCTGGCATGACAAATTGAACCAAATAATCACCGGCAGTGCCAACGGCGAAACGCACGTTCTTTTCAATCCAAAAATTTCCACAAAAGGCGCGGTAATGGTAATGTCCAAGCCACCTAAGCGTCGCCACATAGACGATGACCCAACCCTCACCACGGACATGTCCCAAGGGCTGTCGAGCGACGCGATCATCAACCCAGGGACCGCCAGTGAGGCCATTCAGGGTAGCACGTTTGCCTCGAGGCACCCAACCATCGGGCTCACGGCGTCAGGAAAATCGCGCGATCCGAGGAGACCACACATTCCCGCCACCACGCCGTTTGGCAAGAGCCAGCCCGATGAGCGCCACATCAAGGAACGGATCCCGCTCAGCACGATGAGAGAAGAAGATCCGAGAGAAGCCCTTTTGAAATATGCCGACAAGGCAGAGAAGGATCCTATGTTTACGAAGGCATGGAAAACCACACAGCCCAAAACCATTTATGCAGAATTAAGCGACGACGAGGAAGAAGATGCTGGACCACAAAAGAAGAAGCAGAGAACGTAACTCTTGAGGTTTGACCCTTTGCGAGGACACATGATACAATGTCGCTGGACGGCGTTATATCACGTGCTTCAAGACAACGGCTCACGAGAAAATGTGAGACCATCTTGTTGCTTGGGAGGATAAGACAACTTTTTGAGGATATCAAGAGGATAAAACTCCTATCGAAGTATGAAGAGAAACCGTCGATCCCAATTCACACAGGCCCGCCATAAAAACGTATACTGTACAGGCGGAGTCGCTGAGGGCCAAACCGAACTTCTTCTCCTCCATCTGGTGGACATGCAAGACTCTTCAAACATCCTTTGCCGGCTTGCCGGTAATGGCTTCCATAATTCCCTTGCGGGATGGACGAACAAGCCGCTTGATACCCATCCAAGGAGTATTCATCGGGGATTCGCCTGTGTAAATCAGAGTGTCGTACAAGAAGCCGCCAAAGGTGCATCCAATGAAGGGGCAGATCATGGGAACCTGGGAATTTTCCATGTCAGCAACGTATGCAAATGGCGAGAAAACAAGGACAACGCACCCAGAAATAGTATCCTCCGGCGCTCCACACTTCATGGCCATAGCCCACGAAATAGGTGAATAGCCTGGGACCAAAATCTCGAGCCAGATTAATGGCATAGCCGGTCTCCCAGCCAAGGGTTGCTCCAATGCCGAAGATCAAGAAGAACAATCCGAGAGGAACCATTACACCCGCTCCCAGGTTCGCATCGTCCTTCAAGGCAAAGATGACAAACACCAGCACGGAGCTCGAGATGATCTCGGAAAACACTTGCCCCGTCTTTGTCAGGAACGGTTGTGGGTAGGTGCAGAAGACGCCCGCCGTGGCATGGTCCGAGAAGCCGGGGACGGTGCGGATCGACGAGCCCCCTTCATACGCGTCGATCGCCGACTTGTAGTTGCCGTAGATGACGGCCGCGCCGCAGAAGCAGCCCAGCACCTGAGCAGCCGCGTAAATGGGGAACTTGTACCACGGAAACTTGCGATACAGGCAGTTCACAAATGTGATGGCCGGGTTTAAATGGCCTCCTGCGCAACCTGCGACGTAGACACCCAGCATGACACCGATGCCCCACCTGTTGGACAGAAGAAGTCAGCAAATTGGCCAGGTGTTTTGTGAGGAGGGAACGCATTTCACGATTCACAGGCCTCACATGCATTGAAGAAGGGGAGTGGGATCTTGGAGGATTGGCAGTGATGGACTGGGAGACGAGAGAGAAGCAAGACACGTACCCCCAGGATATGGACTGATATTCACCCTTGTTTTGACTGCTCGGGGGTAGATTGGGATTCGCACTCAATGTCACCTGCGCCACGCTGCCGTCGCCAAACAGGATCATGATGAATGTGCCCATGAACTCGGCGAACGGGTCTCTCAAATGGTGCCTGATGCGACTCCACAGCAGGTTCTTGTGGTGCTGGTAGTCTTCCTCCGCCTCGCTGTATTTGAGCGCATTGTCGATAGGCGGGCCATGCTCTTGATGATACGGGTAGGGCACTTGTGGGTTAGGGTCCATGCTCCGCGCGTGTTGTTCGGCATCGTGTTCGCGGTGGGCAAACGTGACTTCGTCCGAAGCCCGGTCCGACGACGAAGAGCCGGCGGTGCGCATGTGGGGGAGGTGGAAGGGGTGTTCTTTTTGTTTTTCGAGATTGTCCATGGTGGGACAGAATCTTAGAACTCACGCTTTGTCTCTAGAATGGGGGCCTGGCTTCTATGACTGAGGCTGAATGGACATATGGGGACAAATGCAAAAGGGAGGAGAAAGAGAAGTCAATGTAAGGATCCAGACGGGGTCGCGACATGTTTGACTTCATATGTATGACTTCAGTCAGCTATTGTGTCGTATCGCCTACCTCTGAATGCGGTCGTCAGGCCAGACGTTCCTATCAGATGACAAGCCCACAACTGTGGTTCGGGAAGACTAGCATGGAGGACTCGATAGAAAAGGCCGCAAAATGGATACTACCTCCCGCGGCAGGGGTGTAGAGCAATAGCTTCATCGGCTCTTGCACGGAAAGGTCCTTTCATTTTCTATTCCGTCACGAGTGTTGATTGGTTCAAAGCATTTTGATATCTCATGGCACTGGGTGGCTGGTGACACGCGGGCCCGTTGGCTCAAAGGCGTGGTCAGCTTCATCATAGCAATTGCGGGATGTGCATGGGGAATTCCGACAAGGAGGACGGTGTTTGAACTGATCACTGATGATGCAGATCGACGTCAGTGGCAATGGTATCCCTGAGCGGAGTGGAGATGGAGGTTCTCCTTCTGACGGACGAAGCGCATCGCGAAAGAAGGCGTGGTTGGGCCTACTAGACGTCATTCAATGCCGAGCCCATCCATCGCAAAGAGCGGAGAGTGCCAAGATCGTATGGTCAGAGGGGGATCGACGCATCGTCTGTGGACGGTCTTCGGAGGGGTCATTAGCCTGCGGGGGCGGAGGATGTAAATCGAATTCTTCTTCTGATCGCTGATAGTACTGGATCGTAAACACCAATGAAGGGAGAGACTGACCTGGTGAGAGGGTTGTCTTTCGGTCCCTCGTGTTGATGGTGTCCCGAATCCACTTGTGCTCCTGGCGACCACGGGCCTGGGAAGAATTCCCGCTCTTTTGCAGCCGGTATGACCAGAGCAGTGGTTTTGTGTACCTGTTAGCTTTTGTTCATTCGACAATGTGGATTTTCCTCGTGTTTCTGAAGCCGCTTTCGTTTTGGATCCTGTCGGCCAATGGGGCGTAGTTCACACCGAAGGGGTTTAAATGCCCGGTATTGTGTGAAAGATGCCTGCAAGGATGAGGGATGTCTCAGCACTTGGTGTATTTCCGCAGACGATGTCGCTTGCGCGCCGGATATAACGTCTGAGCGGGTGGGTATCTCGTCGATGGAAGGGAAATGCCGACTCCGAGATCAGTCACAACATGACGTCAAGTTTCCGACGGAGAGATGCGACATGGGAGCAAGTGAGTTGCCCCCGTTAGCTGTCTGGAGGTCTACTCAAAGGGATATGGGGATTTCTGTTTGATGAGACCACGAGATAATGTTCAACTTGATACAAACAGCACCTTGATGGAATCTAGGTAAAGGGGAAGATATTGAACAAGAGTCTTGGAGGTACAAGTCCTCGAAAAGAACCGCATGCTGCTTATCGGCACGTGATGATAAAAATGACGACTTGAGCTAGTCATATACAGCATCGCAGTTTGAGCTTCATCCAGACACGCCTTCCTATTCTTCCTTCTGGCGCCAGGATATCATGTTGACTAATTCACGATTTGACCATATCAAGTCGCGGAACTGCCCACTGCCTGTTATGAAGCGGTTGGGGCTCTATCAGTGGCAGACTACCCTATTGGCGCACCCTCCTGACGGCCTGATGGAACCTGTACAGCCGCCTCCACTATTGTCGGATGAGGGGTAAACAGAGCAAAGATTACTAGATGTGGTCCATTTTTTTGCTCGGTCGAGCGCCGCAGTCTGAGATTCGGTTTTTGTTGACATTGCCATCTGCTCAGACTACATCTCCTGAGCCCTGTAGGAGAACTGACCTCTTCGTTAGCTGTTTCGGAACAACAATTCTTCAACCCTCAAAGGTCGAGTCTCGTTATCTGCATCCATCCCTCCGCTCGCTTCCTCTGTCACCATGGCCGATACAGCAACCAGAGCAGCCGAGACTCTCCGCTCAAAGCAGAAACCTTTGAAAGACAAATACCGATCCGACCCTTCTTCCGCTCTCGTTACCTTGTCCTCCAGTGGCACTCTTGACCCTACCTCAACCAGCCTAACATGTTCCCTTTCGTCGAGCACCGCTGCGCGAAAAGTTGCTGGTCTACATCGAGCTGCAGGTGGGGAAGGATTTGATGCCTCGGGCGAATTGTGCTCGGGAGACATGCTGCTCGAATCGCTGGTGGCTTGCTTTGGTGTCACGGTTCGCGCCGTGGCTACGAGTCTAGGCATTCCTATCAACAATGGAACAATTACAGCAGAAGGAGATCTCGACTTTCGCGGCACCATGGGCATCAAGGACCCTGAGGGCAATCCTGTGCCGGTTGGATTCACGACCATCAGGCTGATTGTGCGGCTCGATGTTGACCAGGAGAACAAGTCCAAGGTGGACAAGCTTGTCGAGCTGAGTGAGAGGTACTGCGTGGTTTTGCAAACGATAAAAGGAGGCGTCCGTGTCGAAACCAAACTGGGGCACGTAGGGGACGTGGCCCCCAATGCACGAAAGGATGAAGACGACGCTGTCGATCAAGGCAAGGGGGAAGGCATGTCGGACATTCCGCCCAATGAAAATGTCCTCAAGGTGAACTGAGTCTCATCTCTCGAGGAATTGCATTCATGGCGAAGTTTGCTCATGCCATATACGAGTACGACGACATCCTGATTTCCTCGTCGATTTCCCTCATTGTGGTGTATACTAGTGCAGTAGCTTCTTCCTGATCACAGTCCGTCCTCCTCGAAATTGTGTCTGGTGTGGCTGTGTGGCTGGTGTGAGGACGAGATCAGCCAATGGCAATCGAGATCCCTGTCATCCACGGTGGCTGTGTCGCTCGTCTCCAGCCACAACGTTATTCTAACCGAACTGCGTCTCCAATCCATCGTCAGATCAGGCCACCCACCGGCTTCAGCTAATCCCCATCCTGCCATCAGAACAAGGCTGCCTGCTCTTACTAGTACGCTCCTTGTACCTCGTGCATATCTCAACGGCTAGTGTGGTCCGCGGCTTCTTCCCGAAAGCCTATAAGTGTCCCAATCCTCAATCGCCCCCAGCGCTTCAGCTTGACCTCGATCACCTTTCACCTCACCGACAACCTTGAGAGATCAAAGACCAAAGGACTTGTCGCCGCCGGAGGATTGCCGCTCTGAACACCATGTCTAGTCAAGACTATTACTACAATAATCCCAACAACAACAACAATCAGTATCCCGAGCAGCACGGTTACAACAACCCCGGCGACCAAGGTTATCAGCAATGGCAATCTCCATCTGGCCCTCCTCATGGATACGGTGACCAGCCGTACAATCAAGGCTACGAGCAGAATAGACCATATGACTATGCGTCTCCGCCGCCACAAGACTACCAGCAGCCATACGGTCCTCACGGAGGTTACCAAGCCCCGAATGACCAATATTCCCATCACGCAAACCAATATACTTCCCCTCCACCCGAACATTCGTATCATCAATCCAATTATCCCACTCAAACCCCTGACTACGGGTATGGCGACCAGGCTCAACGCGGCCACTCACCTCATCCACCTCCTTATCAAAGTCAATATGACACTTTTACGCCGCCGCCAGGCCCACCACAATCTCACATGGGCGATGCTTATCCTCCACAACACGGCGCCCCGCTTGACCCCAATGCTCCAGTCTCCCAGGATCGCGGCCTCATGGGCGCTGTAGCTGGGGGTGCTCTGGGTGCATACGGTGGCCATAAAGTAAATCATGGGTTCCTCGGGGCGGTAGGAGGTGCTATAGCTGGCTCTCTGGCGGAGGATGCCCTCAAAAAGCACAAGAAGGGCAAGAAGGAGAAGAAGAACAAAGCCGACCGCCCTGCAGGGCTCCGTCGGGACTCTTCGTCATCTAGCTCGTCCTCCTCGAGCAGCAGTTCATCGGACGACGAAAAGAAGAAAAAGAAGAAATACGGCGTGGCTGCCGCTGGCGTGGCGGGCACTGCTGCGTATGGGATGAACCAACATTCAAAACATCAGCAAGGCCAAAGGTCAGCCGCGCCAACGCATGGCAACTTCTCTTCTTCTTCGAACAGCATCACGCTGGACAGGGACTACGACCTCATCGCCTCCTGTACCAACGTCCATGGCGAGCACAAGCTGTCCTCTATCTCGCTGAACGACTGCCTGACCAACTCACATGGTCATTTTGCCTGGTATCGAGGAGGCAACTTCGGAGCCAGCGCACGAAATGTCAGGTTGATTGAGAACGGCAGAGTTCTGGAGGCTGAACTGGGTACCGGGGACGGCAGATGGAACAGGGACTGGATTAACCTGGACGAGCGCATAAGCAACAACGACGGAGAGCTGATATTTCTCCACTAGTCTGACCTAGCAGCAGTTGAGAAACTAAAGCTGTGGATGGATATCACGATGTGCATGTGTTTGGGAAGTTATTTTGACAATGAAATGTATGGTTTGATTGAATCTTTTGGACAACGACTCGGTTTCATTGCTTCTCAGGAGTGAGTGACCGATGGAGAATTCCGTTTAGATTGCAATTTGTTTCCCTGACATGATGCTGGAACCTCTACCCTTCTTTTCTGATACTCACGAACGAGATTAGCCGCAGAGCGACCTTCCTGTCAATACTCATTGGTCTTATTCGTGGTTTGATGTCTCTGGTTCCCCCATTCGACATTTCATTCCTACGTCCTGCCCTTGGATATGGAGGCCTGGGGGCCAGCCCTGATATGTTAATATGTTGACAGGCATCTCTCCGTCCAGAGCGATTGCACAACCTATCACCTGGCTCACCGGCTGTTGGGTACGAGTCCTACCATGGCATCACTACACAGGGCAGACCTGTCGTCTGTGGTGGACAGAAACATCGGTTGTGACTGACGTCGACGGCAGCAGCACCACACCTGGTCCGAACGCTCCATGTCTGGCGGCCCAACGACGGAACCAGGCCTAAGAGACATGACTGTGTGTGCCCGCTTCACAGCCTTCTGATTTCACATGGTCTTTCGTTGGCTGCCGTCAGAGGGCACGTGGGAGCCTTCTCCTTCTCCAGCGTTGGGCATGGCGTGATGTCTCTGTATCTCTGGTGTCAAGCCCCAGAACCAAATGGCAGTGATTCCTTCAGGTGAGAGTTGCGGTGATTGTTCCAGTTCTTTACAAAATATTTCCTTTCTCTCTCTCTCTCTCTCTCTCCTCCAAGACCACCTTGTGACCCGGAGGTAGCATTCGACTGCCATATATGACCTGATCGCTCAGTCTCACATATCTACAGCATCGAACT
This sequence comes from Fonsecaea nubica, assembly GCF_001646965.1. NCBI lineage: Eukaryota > Fungi > Ascomycota > Eurotiomycetes > Chaetothyriales > Herpotrichiellaceae > Fonsecaea > Fonsecaea nubica. Next base: position 180,408 of record NW_019173717.1, read on the forward strand.
TCTTACCGAGGCAGAATACATACGCCATTACCCTCCCCCTTCACGCCGGTTTTACTCCCAACATGGTACATATGTAGTCGAAGGGGCGAAAGTAACCAACCACGTGACACGGGAGACAAGGCTGCATCTTTCAGGGATTTTCTTGGCTCGTAGGACGCGGCATCCACGGACGGCACCACCACCACCACCACCAGCCGAGGACTGAGGTATTGTATTGTATATGTACTCGGCACGAAAGGGGAACGAGGACAAAGGGAACGAATGAGTGGGCTGATGAGTTTCGGACATACCGCATCGCTGGTTGCGGGGAATGGGAATCTGTCTCCCAACTCCACAGGACACAATACAACACATATCCATGTGCTCGTCTTTTATCAGCCCTTTGCCAGCACTGTGTTGAAACGACAGGACTTGTGCGAAATTAAAAGACAGAAAGATTGCGGGAAAAGAAAATCCATTCTATTGAAACATTGCCCAAGTTCTCAAGTTCGGGAGGGATGGCTCCCTCGTCTCCCTCCTCCAGCCCGGTCATATACTCTCATACATCCCTCCCCCCTCCGTCCCTCCCCTCAAATAACACGACAACTCGCGCTCGGACCCCTCCTGCACACCCCCCTCTTGCCTCCTCCTCCCTTCCCCTCCCCCTCCCTCCCTCCCCCTCACCAGCAGGACCGCCTTGCCTGAAGTGGTCGCCCTGACAGAGCCTCGTACTCAACATGTCAAAGTTGAGCGCGGGCTGCCTCCGCCGCCGCATATTCACGCCGGTGAACATCCTCCACATAGTAGGAGGTGCCACCTTGGGCGTTGCTGAAATGCAGCGGCGTAACGGACGCCACTCCCAATGCACCCGCCCCTGTGCCCGCCAGACGCGGGTCCGTCGGTGACGGGGGTGGAGACGGAGCCTGCTGGTTCGACACCGAGGTCGACGCAGCCGTTGCAGGCAGAGGAAGCTGAGGCCGGGTTTGGGGCGGAAGGGCGCTGGTATGAGCGCCCCTCCGCGCCCTGGTGCGCTGGGCACCAGGCCTTGTCAACCCGGGGTATTCCCCCAGCTTCTCCGCAATCCATTCGTCGTGACTCTTGTTGTCAACGTCCGAAATGATTGTGTCTCTCGCCACCCCCTTGTGCCACCAAGCAGGATGCAGATCTTTCGGGACTCGGCGATAGTCCTCTGGACCATTGCCGAGCCCGCGCCGCAGCGCCAGAGTCTGCATCCGCTTGCGAAGTTCGAGGACCAACATCTGGTGGTCGGATGGGAGGGGCACGGGCGCGACATAACCGCCCAAGAAGTGGTCAATTGGCAGACCGCTGTCGACATATCCACGGATGGATTTGTCGTTGCCGAGGACAGGCTTGAGAAGGCGGTTGTTCGGGAGGTCCACCACCATGCACGTGTTGAGCAACAATTGTTCACGAGTCCTCTTGGAAATCAAGTCGACTTCCCACGCAGTGGGATGCTGGCGGGTTGAGGTGAATGGCGGAGCCCAGATGTATTCTCGGAACCGCAGGCGTCGCATATTAAAAGTGTTGCCTTGCGGCGTCCTCGTGCCAGCCAGCTGGTAAACACGAGCCATGATATCGCTCATGTCCACTCGCGGGTCAAGGCGAAGCCACAACTCCATTAGCATCCCAGACACATTGGGCGCTATCCACCTTGGCAAGTGGCTGAAGTACCTCAGCCGTCTTCCCCCATTGCCTTGTTCGACTTGGCCGGTGGCTTGGTTCACAAGCAGAGGAGCATCGACGCCGTTCAACACACTGGGGTATGGTTCCATCTGAAATAGGACTGGATGCAAATTGTCCTCTGAGAGCATGTGAAATGGGTGAGGTGAATGCTGTCCATTGACGGGCTGTGGTGGGATTGCCTGCGAAACGTATCTGACGTCTGTGGTTGGGTCATATCCGAGAGAGTATGCTGGGAAAGGCTGCTGCGGTGGGGGATTCGGCATCGTGGTAGGGATTAATCTTTGACTGTCATCGACAACACCGGGTGCATTGAGACTCAGAGTCTTCGACAGCTGGGACTGAGCGAGCAAGGAAGCCATTTTTGTTTGTGTCTGAAAAGGTTCGTATGTTTTCTTTGTCGCTTTCAAGTCTCGGACGGTGTGGCAGATGTAGTTGGCAACGAACCCGAGACCAGGACCACACACGGTACAGCGTCAACCTCTTATTATTTCTGTTGTCTTGAGACTTGCTCTGTAGACTTTGCCAGTTCTGAGTTTTCTGGGTCTGTTTCAGGTGCAGACAGAGACGCGATCGTCGAGGCAAATACTCTCCAGATGGCGTGAAAGAGAAACTGAGGTAGCTGCTGTCTGTAATTTGGGTTTGGTAGACTTGACCGGCGTGACTGATGAGGTAGAGTTTGTATGTGTGAGAAGGATGGAGGCTGCTGTGAACGCACAATCTAGTGGCAGAGATCTCTTGCAGGCTGTGGTCTGAAAGGGGAGGATTGATGGCTGGGATCAGAAGTTCTTGAGATGAACGGAAGTCCTTTGCTGGCACTGAGACAAAAGCTATGAGATAAGTTTGGACTGAGAGTCGAGGGCAAGATGATTGTGCGACGTAGATTGTCTCCGTTGCAGAGGATCAAAGGTGAAGCTGGTTTTCTGGTACTGTCGAGAGAGAAACAGGTCGAGATTCAGATTCGAAGCCTGTACCAGAGCAAGGAAAAGGCAGTCTTAGAAGGCAGTTGAGGCAGTCGAGAGGGTTGAGGCAGTCGAGACAGTTGAGGCAGTTTGACAGTTCGATAGAAAGAATCCCTGAAAGTTTCTTGTTTTGATGTGTGTTGCCAGAATCAAAACTGTGATGAGCTCTGTTGTGCCAGCTGTGCGCAACTTCTGGTTGCTTCACAGAATTGACAAGGCTGAGTCCTCGTGAAGACTAGACCGCAGCCTCGCGTCTCAAATTCATTCGTCGACCATTGTGCGCAGTCTCACTCTTCGTTCCTTAATTTGGTCTGCAGTGCCACGTGTGGTCGCACTTCTTTCTTGCCATTGTTCTACCTCTTTGTCTTTCCAAGGCATGACCTAGCATCCTCAAGACCACAAGGCAGCCTTGTATGACGGTCTCATCAAGCAAGGGTATTGTCCATCAATTATGTCAACCCCGTTCATTGACGCGAGAATAGGTAATCCACCTACTGCCTTTGGCGCCCTGTTATCTTTGGCTGACGACAAGCCTTAAAGCGACGAAGGCTCTCGTTATCATATATCATATACCTCTCAGCGCAGTTTGCACTTTGTGGAAGGTGTGCAGTCTGCTCATAACGCCGTCCCGTGTGAACTCGCTGCGACAAGTTCAGTCGGAAAGGACTATTGACTGTAACGTCGGCCGAGCTGGGGATCCAGTGGCATAACAATCGCTTCAAAGGAAGTCCTGGTGAAGTGCAAGCTCGAACTGTTAAGCTATCGTTGGTTTGCCATCGTACACCTCTGTTGCTCAGACGCTTCTGTGGACAAAGCCATGGATAGTGCTGGGTGCAGTCTGGTTCTGCTGCATGACTGGTTGCAATCCTTCACATTCTCTTTCTTTCGCTCGCATTGGCTTCTCTCGCCCGTGTCTCGGCGCAAATTTCGAAGCTTGGGGCCTTCACGGTCCGAAAGCTGATGCATCGTGGAGTAGGACCAGGGTGGTAGGTGATCAGCGCGCCCCCACTGAAACTTTGCGGTATGTGTCCCGGATTCAGCCAGAGGCCGCGATGGTATCATGAAGCCGAGTGACAGGACTACTCGCTAATCCACGTGGTAGAATCACCGACGCAGTGCTGCTAGCTGTGGTGTTCACTTCTCTTCACCAAATGGATAGTTGAACTTCAGAAGGCCGTTCAAGCCGCCCACCCAGCCATCATCTCCATCGGCACCTGCGCTGATTGTCCTCATTATGCAGGGAATGCCGCCAGTGAAGGTCCCTCGGTCGGTTGTGATCTCTTCCGCAGAGACTCGAACCTCTGTGCCCACACCGATGCCTTGTGTGCGGCCTATGCCATCGATACTGACATCAACCTCCCGACCTCTGTTCTTATCGCTCAACTTCAAGGTGATGGGGGTGGTCGATGGCAGAACAAGGGGGCGAAAACTTAGACTTCGCGGACAGATTGGCGTCAACAACAAGGATGGAACGAGGGGGTGGACGATGCTCCCGCCACTGCTGAGGCTGTATGCTGTGCTCCCAGTTGGTGTGGAAACAATCATGCCATCGGCGACTGCTTCAGTGAGGAATCTACCGCCCACATAAACATTGACGATGGCAAGATGGGGGTCTCGACCTCGGTGTATGATAACCTCGTTCATCGCATACATGTCGTCAGAGAAACCCCCATTACTGCTGAGTCGGTTCCCATTTGCATCGAAGACGCCAATCTTCAGACGTTGTCGGACCAAAACTCTTGCGCCTCTTCCAGGCCCCATGGATTTCCCACGGACAGACGACCAGCCAGTGTAATCATTTGGGCCGTCCAAGTCGTTTGAAGCTTCGCGTTCAATGACGGCATGTCGCTCAGAGGCAGCACCCGACATATATACTTCGCGGATGGCCCGTTTGTATTCGGAAAATTTCCACTCACTCAAAAACCCGAGTGTACCCATGCTGAATGACAGGATAGGTGGCACGTGGGAGGAGGTGGCGAACAGTGATGCCGCGTGCAAGATGGTTCCATCACCGCCGAAGGTGACAACAAGGTCGACTTTGTCCTGATATTGCAAGTGTGAGTGGTTTAGTTCAGGTAGAGTAAAGTGCCGTCCAAGGCGCTCTTCCCCAATTCCCGCCGAGACCCTGGGCTCGACCACGATATTCACATCGGGATACGTCGACGAAACATGTCTGGTAAAGTCCAGAAGAGCGTCCGTCGTTGCGTCTGAGCAGTCCTTTTTTATCAGCAAAAAATTCCGGGGTGGTTTGGACCATTCGAGACAAAGAAGTTCCTTTGCTGGGGTGTCCCTGAGACGAAATGTTCTCTTAGACGGAAGATCATTCAAGGAGTGACTGGTTGCTTGCGAAGAAGTTGAGTAGGAGGCGCGGGCGCGCTCTGAGGATGGCGGGAGAGGGTTCGAGGCCGTCTTCAATTGCGATGGTTTACTGAGATGCGACATGGTGGCGTTCCTTATTCGGCCCAGAAGACGTCCAGTGGTGGCGAGGCCACGACGGCTTCTGGCAGAAGATATTGTCGCCATAATGGAGCCTGTTTGTGACCTGATGCGAGTCGGAGAATGCGTTGAAAGAGAAGGCTAGATCGTCAGATCCAGCCATAGATCGTTATCGTTGTCGGCGACAAATGGAAGAATATATCCATGAGGAGTCAAAGGAAAAGAGCAAACTGAATTTATCTGGTCTTCCCAGTCATTCTAGACATTGTCACCTGTCAGACGGACGAAGCTTCGACGATAAAGAATGAAACCATGCACGAAGGAGAGAGCACCTGATGATGAGGGTTTCGGTAATTGATGTGGTCGTCGATGCCAAGCACGTGATATCTGGCCTCTCACGTGACAAGACGGTCTCTGCTTAGTCGCCCCGGAAATAGGCGGAAATGTCTAGGCGTTAGGGGGCTTGGGGGTGTTCCTGCACCTTGGATACCTCTAAAAAGGCTACCCACGTACACCCTGTCCCGCCTATCAGAAATCCTGCGGGTGCCTACGCGATACCTCTATACGAGGTACGGTTAGTCACATCGCTGGGAGTTGCCGCAGTCCACCAACCTCAACTTCACTCCCGGCCTATTCCAGACTTGCAGTACATACTCGTATCGGGAACCAACTAGGTACCAACTAGGTACAGAGGCATCAGCACCAATAACACGTCTGCCTGTTGGATGAATTGTCGTTGGACACAAAATTCACAAACTCTCACAATTTCCACCTTCCGACTCCTTGATTGTCCGCTCTATGCATCCCACCTTTCCTGACGGTCATTCTTGGATACATCTATCACCGCCCATCGTCTAGTGTCGATGGCGTTTCTGTTCCCTATTGTTCACATTCGCTTTGCCTAGTGCTGACGAAACCCGTCCATGACAGTCATTGAATTATCGTTGTAACACAGACTTGACGTCCTCCGTTACCTGCTCACAGGTGAACCATGGCGACCGAAGACCATTCCCTCCGAAAGCGGATCCCTCAGTCCTCACACACGGCCGAGTCGAGCGATGGTCTAGGTGATAGCAGCAGGCCTGGCGGCAAGATACCGCATCCAGCAGGCGAAGTCAAATACAATGTCCTGAGCCAGATCCTTCGTGCACTTCTACTACTTACCTGGTTCAATTGTGGCGCAGTCTGTATCAATGTCACCCAATTCCTCGGGGCACCATTATATTGGCTAAACAAAGATTATTATTATGCATACATGGCGTTGACCAAGCAATCGTTTGCTATCATGGGAATCGCAGGGACACGGTGGTTCTCCCCTACGAAGGTGCGCGTGAGTTGGGACAAGGATCTACGAGGACAATTCCGGAAAACATCGGCGGGCAGGCTCGAGACGGCGTTTCCTGAACGGCTGGTATATATCGCCAATCATCAAGTGTACACCGAGTGGTTGTACCTCTGGTGGATTGCCTACACTAGTAGGATGCATGGCCACATCTTCATCATTCTTAAAGAGTCATTGAAGTACGTACCGGTCCTAGGTCCTGGCATGATGTTTTATGGATTCATTTTCATGGCACGCAAATGGATTTCGGATAAGCCTCGCTTGAAGCATCGGCTCGAGAAGCTCAAGACCCGACATAGCGGTCCCATGTCTGGCTCAGATGGACTGGACCCCATGTGGCTGCTGATTTTCCCCGAGGGCACCAATCTCTCTCAAAATATGAAGCAGGGAAGTGCCAAGTGGGCTGCAAAACAAGGTATACCTGACATGAGGCATCAGCTTCTGCCACGGAGCACTGGTCTATTGTTCTGTCTCCAGGAATTGCAGGGCACTGTCGATTGGGTCTACGACTGTACCATTGCCTACGAGGGCACACCGTCAGTGCATGACTGTCCCCTTTTTTGTCACGGTAGAAAAGCTGACCCGGCCGCAGAAAGGGAGGGTTCGCCCCAGATATCTTCACGATTCGATCGACGTATCTGCAGGGTCGACCGCCGAAGAGCGTCAACATGTATTGGCGTCGGTTCGCAATGTCGTCAATCCCTCTGTCAGACGCCAAGGAGTTTGAGCTTTGGCTGATCGAACGCTGGCGAGAGAAGGACGAGATGCTGGAGCAATGGTACAACACCGGACGTTTCCCCTCGGACGCGGAATCTGCCGATGCTAAGCACGGAGTGTCCGAAGAGGGCTTCATCGAGACCGAAATGACACTCAATCACTGGATGGAAATCGGCCAGATTTATGTGGTTCTGGCAACATTCGCACTAGTGGTCAATGTGGTGGTCAAATCTTTTGGTATGTTTGGAAGGCTGCTGAAATAAATTCCGGGGGTCCATGTTTTGGCTGGAAACGGCGTTGGGCAGAGCTTGAGCGACGGTCCATGGACCACCACGTTGCATACAATTGGAACTGGCGCGAAGAATGCTGGCAGTTTGGACGGATTGGGACCAGGGATGGAACAATTGGTTGGTGTTGGATCTCCACAAGTTCCGAGGGCGAACGGGACGTGTTTGAGGCGAACCACGGCAAGAGGGCCAGGTTAACGCCAGGAACGACAGAGTACCGGACTAGAACGTGGGCGCTGCATGGGCTCTGCATGGGCACTTGGAATGCTGAATGACTTTTTCCCGGTCCTTTCTCCCTTTCTCCCTGGTTCGTCAGCTCATAGGTTGCCTCGACGAGAGGGATAGCTTGACGGCATTGTGCGTCACAAAGGTCAAAGGGGTCTCCTGGGAGGCTTATCCTGCCGCTGTACTATGGATAGAGCAGGAAATTAGTAGATTTCAAGTGTTCCGTCCGTCGCCTTTGTCCTCATAGCCTCTACCAAACTCACATAACAAAAGACGCCACGGGGAAATGCCAAGGCTCGAGGGGGGCCTTGCCAAGCACCGAGATCCGATCCCCGCTAGTGTCGGTCTTTCGCTTCCCCCCTGCGCTTGACTACAAGCTTGACTAGCAGACTAGGTACTCGGTTCTCGTACTTCTACTACTACTACGACCACTACTGAATAGGTACTCGGCCCTGTCAAAGCATCTTCCCAAATTGCATCTTGTCCTTCCGGACCTAGCTTCCCCTTGCTGGGGTTCCCGGGCAAAATCCTGCGAACCAGTCCCCCGACCTCCCGCCCTACTAGTCAGTACGCCGGCCATGCGAGCCTGAGACTTTCTAGGATTGAGCAACTGGGCTCGAGCTCTTCCACTGCCCTTCCGTCAGGCTCCACATGAAGCGAAAGTCTCTTACCGTCGCGCCCATGTCAAGATCGCATCTTATATTAGACTATGCCAGGTCCTTAGAGAAGAGGGGGAAAGCTTGATTCAATGTCGAGAAACTCACCATCAGAGACTGACTTATAGCACACGAGGACGATGTCTCGTTACGTACTTCTGTGAATCCACTAGCAATGTGGCAGAGTATCAGCCTCTGCCTCTCGATCGGGACGCCATGCCGAGCAGTCCCTGGACCAGATGAACCTGGTATCCCTTGAAATGAGTGGTCCCGTCAAAATCTGTCAAATGTTTCAGCCTCACATGCATCTCTGTTCTGTTGGACATTGCCAGCATATTTGCCCCAGTTTGCCATGCCCGAACGGGTGAGGATATGCCGTTCCACGAAGTTCTCCAGAGCGCCGACCACCGGTCGCCGAAAAGAGTGACCGCCATTTCTGTACCAGTCAATCCATACCATGTTGGTGGTGAGCTGAAAATGTTTGCTATGTCAATCACATTGTTCTGATATCCGCAAGAACATGGGGATACGGTTGGCCTCTAGCTTCAAAAGGCCAAATGGCCAAATGTTCAATCTCGCTTGAATACTACAGATTCGAACGGGGAACGAATTGTCTCCCACAAGTATTGAGTTTAGAGCAACACCGACTGCCGCTGCCGCTACCTGTCACGGTTGACAGCGGCCTCGTGGCAGTAGGTAGCAGGTCGAAAGGTTCTCTGCCGTTCCCCAGCAGGTCCACTGCCTGTTTCCATCCGCATACTCGTCCACCAACGACTAAACGCCTTTATGGATACGGGGCACTGAACACTGGCTGGACCCCAACAGGTGTCGGACTCTATTGAGCACACTTAACTGTGGCGTCCAGGAGGGCAAAAGAGCCAGCATCAGGCAGCCTTTCCTCTGTCTTACATCACTCGATCTCCCTTCTCCTTGTTGAGAGGGGGGCTTGCAAAGGCTCTGGCCAGTGGAGAGGAGGTCCGCCATTGCTCATCTGTGTCCTGATACTTATGGTAGTGGCGCTGCAAGGGGACCAAAGGGAGAAATGAGCGGTCTCAAACCCTTCATTCCATGAGGCTGAATGGAAGGTGAGTTGGATTTCCGCGTGGTTGATATAAATATCGTGTCCTCCCAGCCGTCTCAGTTCTTTCTTCAGGAATTTTAGGTTACTCAAGAGCTGTACAGCAGAAGCGGAAACCTCACCCCATCGTCGTCCCGTTCCCACCGATATAATTTCGTCCTACTCTCCACCTACATCGAGACAGCTTCACCACGAGGCTCAAGCACCATGGCTCCCCCTCCAGCACCCAAACCCCAGATCCCTACTACCTTCAACGGACCTATGCAGGTCATCGGTGCCGGCCTTCCTCGTTGTGCAACAACCACTCTCAAAGAAATGCTCGAGAACAAATCGCTCCTCAACGTAGGACCAACCATGCACATGAACCGCTGCCTCTCCTCCCCTATGAACATGCGCCTCCTCTACGACGCCCTTCGCGAAAAGGACACGCAAAGACGTCGGGCCATCCTTTACAAGCTCTTCGCTGGCTGCGCGGCAACAGCAGACTTCCCCGGCCATCTGTTCGTCGAAGACCTGATCGAGATGTACCCCGATGCCAAAGTGGTACTGAACATCCGCAAGGGCGGTGCTGCCGATTGGGAGACCAGCATGAAATCGACCATCGCCCCGTTCATGAGCTGGCAATACCGAGTGGCTTGCTTCTGGAGCGTCCCGGATTACTGGCACTATCAGTGCGAGATCGAATGGCAACGATTCTGTAAGGAGAAGTTTGGCGCAGACAATTTCTGGAGCCAAGAGGTGTACGACAAACACAATGCCTGGGTGGTGAAGCTGTGCCAGGAAAGAGGCCGGGAAGTCCTTCTTTGGGAACCCGCCATGGGCTGGGCGCCGTTGTGTGAGTACTTGGGCAAGAAGGAGCCCGAGATCGACGTCCCGAGGACCAATGATCGGGGCAAGATGGAGAAGGTGGTCAGTTGGAGGATCAGTCTGGGGTTGAAGCTCTGGATGAGCAAGATTTGTGTGCCAGTTGCCGTTTCTGTCCTGGGCGGGTATGGGGTGGTGAAGGCGATGCAACTGTAAGGGAGTCTGGTGTGGTAGATGGAACGCAAGGGCGAGGGACTGGCTTTTGTGTTGGTTTTCAATATGTATTTGCTGTTGGTATAAAGGTAGAGCGGGTAATGCTTGGGTCCTGTGGCGTCTGAGGAGCTGTCTGGATACTTTGGCCGTTTCTGGGTTGATAATAATTGACTCCTTGGTTTGATTATAGTCGGTCGTCGGGATATGTGAAACAAAGAACTATACTCGGTAGTCAGTGGTGAGAATGTATTAGTATTAAAGGCTTTCCCTCCAACCAAGATATCCACTCTTCTCCCAACTCCCTTCAAAGCTCCCAATCACTGTTCACGACTGTTTACACATCAGCCCCGGAATCAGCGCAGTCGCGTACATGACCGCGGTGATGGGCATCAGCTCGGCCATACGCCCTTGCATCTTCTTGGTCGGCACGGGAACCAGGCCCGTGTCTTCCCAGGTTCTGCAGATCAAGTCGGGAAGTTCGCGAATGTCGGCGTCGACCAGTTCGTCTTCGCGGCACAGGCCGTCCTCGTCGGTCGCGCTGGAGAGGGCGGCCTTGAGCCCGAGCGCGGTCCCGAACTCGCGGAACGCGAGGCGTCGATCCACCGGCTGGTCAAAGTAGTCGTTCTCTAACAGCTGCTTGACGCAGCCGATGGCGCGAGACGTCAGGTGGGTGGCCCACTCCTCCTCGGGCGTGCACCAGTGCGCGGTCCACAACGTCATGCCCAGGTCCAGAGTATCCGCGGAGGTGTAGTCGCGGAGTTTCTTGTCGACGATCCTCTTGAACAGGGAGACCTCGTCGCTCAGGATCTCTGGGTCGTCAGGGTTCGTGGACTGGAGGAGCTGGTACGTGACGTAGCCGTCGAGCGGGTCGAGGTTGCCCTCGGACAGGACGAGGGGCTGCGAGAGATCCGTGCTGAGTTTCCAGAACATGCGCGGCCGGTGCGACTCGGTGTTGGACATGAAGTGTGGGAGGACGGCCTGTGCCATGGTGATGGCCTGGTCGTTGTACCATCTGTCCCCGCTGACCACGCTCATGCGGTTGAGGGCGAACATCCACACGGTGAGATAGTGGAAGTATTGGCCATCGCCGTCCTCGCCGGACTCGTCGTGTTTGCCGATCCGGAGCCCCCCTTTGAGGGGGTACTCGTCCGTGGCGCCGGGCAGACGTGATTTGCCGTTGCGCGTGTAACCCAAGATGTTATGGACGGTGGTGATGAGGTTCTTCGCAAAGATGAGGTAGCGGTCCTCGTTGGTGAGCTGATGCAGGGTCAGGAAGTTGACGACGGCGAACCCGTCGGTCCAGAGATAGCGGCCTCGATGGCCCTCGGCCGCCGGCGGAGGTGTCCATTTGGCGAGATTCTGGTCTGTTGCTTCCGGTAATGGCCCATAGATGGACTCCATGGCCTGGAGGAATTTCGGGAGGTTTTCCCTGTCGTCGGATGCCATGGCGGGATAATTTGTCGGGGTTAGGTAAGCAAGGCCGAGATAAAACTCAAGAATATGAGATCGTCTTTCCGGGTGCGTGAGAGATGACAAGCTATTGTGAGCATTGATGCACGGTCGAAGATGGATGGAACGGCATCAAACACGCCCAACTGATGAAGGCATTTGGACTCGCAGACAGGTGATTGAGCGTGAGGAGCTTGGAGTCAGTGATGCAAGATGACCTTCAATTATTAACCGGATAGACCCCTGCGATAGAGGGAGAATACAAGTAGGGAGGCAGGCTTCTCTCGTGGTTTTTGTTGATGATATGAGCGACAATGATGTATTGATATCGATGGATCTACAAATTATCATGCCACACACATCTTGGGTGTGTGCCACATGTCACAAGATTTGGTAGCCATGCAATCGCCCATACCAAGTCCCAGTGATACCAGTAGTGCCAGGCTGTCCAAGTACGTGCCAGTATACTTGTAAATGGGTGGAGCCTGAGACTTCCTCAAAACTCGCATGCGATTAGTCGATGGTCCCGGAACCGGCAAAGTTTATCCGGCTCCGGCCGAAAGAGGGAAGCACTCTGCTCCATTGCGCAATCTTGGCAGCACTTGGCACGGATGCCCCTCACTGCGCATGGCGATTTGCATCATCCGAGCCCCTCATTTCCAGGTTCAATTGCTTCATCGTACATTGAAACGTCCGCCTGTAGGAGGGTTCGTTCTTCTTAACTCCACCGGCGCTCTGATTACTTCCTTGGGGTTCTTCCTTTCGTGAAAACTCTTCCGGTTTCCATCTTCTTTGAACAAGCTCGTCATCATCTTCGCTTCACTCTGGTACATTCTGCAATAGTCACCTATACTCGCACAATCACCATCTAAGCCGCCAAAATGGTCAAAGCAGGTCAGTCATTCTCCAAAACACCGGTACCTGGGCTCTACGGGCTGTCCCGCCCATGAGTCCTTGTTCTGTCAGCATCAAATCAGTCCGGCTAGAGCACTCTTCCATCTGCGCGTTGAGACTCAAGCCGTTCCAGCTCATCCCATCTACGCCCTTTCCCGAACCTCATCGTCACTGACACCTTTCCTCCTTAGTTGCTGTCATCCGTGGAGACTCCAAGATCACCGGCCAGGTGACCTTCGAGCAGACCTCCGAGTCGTCTCCCACCACCATCACCTGGGACATCCAGGGCCACGACCCCAACGCCGAGCGTGGCATGCACGTCCACCAATTCGGTGACAACACCAACGGCTGCACCAGCGCTGGTCCTCACTGTACGTCTCCCCAGCGCTATCGGACCGGAAGGCTCCAAGAGAGAGAGAAAAAAGGAAGGGCGAGATACTGATGCTAGATTTCCTTCTCAGACAACCCTCATGGAAAGTCCCACGGAGCCCCAACCGATCAGGATCGACACGTCGGTGACTTGGGTAACATCAAGACTGATGCTCAGGGCAACGCCAAGGGCAGCGTCAGCGACAGCTTTGTCAAGCTGATTGGCGAGCACAGCGTTCTCGGCGTACGTATATCCTATCCAATGGACCCTTCTCAGCATTTCCTTCCTAGTTCTATTCCCATGGCCACGCCCATATTTGGCAACCGTTTGACCAGGAACTAACATGGTTGATAGCGAACCATCGTTGTCCACGCGGGTACTGATGACCTCGGCAAGGGCGGGAATGAAGAGAGCAAGAAGACCGGCAACGCGGGTCCTCGACCTGCTTGCGGGGTCATCGGCATTGCCGCATAAGTGACATGGTACCGACACGAAAGCCCTCGAGCACCATGTCGCCATTGTCCATTCCGATGGGAACCAACATCGGACTCGTCCACTGGCAGATGAAACTGCAGGAGAGGAAGATCTTGAAAGACACGAAAATTCGACGACCGGGATCACAGTCAATTGTGTCAGGATACTGAGAGTTGAACAAGATCAATGGCAGACATGGGATGCTCTGGTTTGTGTGTCTCGAAGTTACGCTCTTAAAACCAAAAGTGGCTTCCAGCTATCTTCCTGTACGCAATAAAGGGTCCAATATAGATAGCAACAAATTGTAAGCACAGATTATGATATCTACCACCCACAGTCATGTCCGTCCGTCTGAAGTTATCATTATATATATGCTGTTTGTAGGGGTATTTTCCGCACGGTGTTTGAACTCCAATCCGTAGCACAGCCAGGCTCCAGAACGTCTAAGCCGCAACGACAAAGGCAGAAGAGACCCACCCCGCGCCCTCCAAAGATGCAAAGCAAGGTGTCTTGATGCTCCCAAAACAAAATGGTAACAAGCCTGCCAGTAGCGGAGTCGAATATGCCAAATCATCCGCCCACCTCCAAGCAAGCTTCCGTGTCGCACATCGTGAAAGCAAATTGGATAAATAGCATTGAGTGGTCGCATTGTGGAGCTTGGAGGAACAGCCTCAAGCGGTCTCATCCTCATCTCCTGACAGGGACTCGAGGCTGAAGCTGGAGCCGTTTTACACCTCCGTCGCAGTCACGAATCTCTCCATTGCTGGCCGCTCGCTTTCCCCGTTCCGCTCCCCCGTCTCCGAAATCGTCAGTTTCTGGGCCTCGATCGCTAGTCCTTTGCTCGCGTCGCTCGCCACAAGCACTTCGGGGTTTCCCTCTCCGTGGACCGTGGCGTTACCGTTCATGTGACCATTGGCGGTGGCTGGGATGGCTGAGATTGATTCTTGAGCAAGTTTTGCCTCGATAGCGGTCGTCATTGCGATGGAGTGTGCAGGAAGAGGACCAGGTTCAGGTTGGGATGGCGGATGAGGAAGCGGTTCTGACTTTGACGGCGCTGTCGATTGTGCTTCTGTGTGTGGAGTTTGTGCTTGCTGCTCCGAATTCGTTTCGGTCGCAATAATATTCGCAACTGTGGCTCCTCCAGCCGCTGCAGCTGAAGCTTGTTCAGCTTCATGATGGGGTGAGGCAGTTCCATTGAGCACTGGCGGCCTCTCGCTCGAAGACACTTTTTTGTCCGGATGGACGGGATTTTCCGTGTAGTCCGCCGCGTAGACAACAGGCTTCATCTTTTCAATGTCTCGATTTGGGCGCCTGAGTTTGCCCTTTTCAGATCCGACGGGCACTCTCTGCCCGTCAAGCCAAAGGCAGGGCCCGGTGACCCAGCCTTTGTTCCCATCCCTCTCCAAAGCTGCCCGGGTTTCATCGTCCAGATCGGGTAGATCACCCCATTCCCAGTTGAGATCGCCGCCATAACGCTTTGGGAAGTCCTTGGTTTCCATAAATTTTTCCAAGGTAGGTTTCACGTCATTTTTGCTGAGAATGAAGATTTTGGAGACGGTTACGGGGTCGAACCAACGTTTGATCCAGCCCCAGACTGTTGGAAAGAAACCGGGCGCGCCGATTATCTGGCCACAGTTAGCTCGTTCTACACGGGAACTCCAAGTGGAGGGTTTGCTCACAAAAATCCTATCCAGGGTTTCGGGGTAATGTGCTGTTGCTAAGACAGAGGCATCCTGCATATGGGCCTTTAAATTCCAGAACTGTGTCAAACCCACCCCCGAAATATCGACAATATTTGTAGAGTTTGTCACAGGGACTTCAGGATTCGGTCTCTCGAGTGTAGAAACGAGCGGCAGGACGAAGTTGAGCAGATTCTGGTATAGGGCGAACAGGGGTAGCAGTTTGGCGGGTGTGGAGAGATTCTTGTGGTTTGGAAGGCTGTCCTTGTAAGCCTGCGAGTCTTTCTGGTATCTCTGCACGTTTTTGCTGTCAAGGCCTTTGATCAAGAACACGTATATGGGAATGCCTCGTCTGTCCCGGTGGCCGGTCCATTGGGGATACTGTCATTTTGAAAAACTGTCAGATAGCTGTCGCAAATCTCACGGCTTGTTGCCACCGAATTTGCTGGCTTACCATCAGCCGAGCCTTCTCATACGACTCAATATCAAAGTTGTCATAAAGCTCTTCTACCCGTTGCTCTTTGAGCCATTGCTCCGTGTCGGTAAACTGCCCAATTGCACCTTTGACGTCGAACTTCCGGGCGCGTAAGTATCGACTGTAATGCACAAGTTAGCGGGGAATCAACGCGTTGTTTGCATATAGCTCAAGATGGGATCGTACAGTAGAGTTGCATCATCATGGCTGGGTTTGCCATTGACACCATCGGGCTTCCACCATCCCCCTTCTTGCAGGCGCTGCTTAAACTCTTGGAGCCTTTGTTCTTGGATAGGATTTAAATGATTCAGGGTGCCGTTTAGAGGGTCTGCAGTGGTCGTTCTCGTCAAGCTCGGGTGTGCATGTGTACCAACGGAATGATCCGACGTTTGCGATTGACCGGTCAGGGTTCGGTAGAGGGTGCTCATCTCGGTGTTGAAGGGTGTTGCGAAGTATCCAAGGAAATAGTGCTGCGGGCAAAGGTTTTGGAGACCCTAGGATTGGTGGGCAGGGTACTTGGTACAGATAGATAGGTAACACCTCTGGACTGCTTGTAATGGAGTGACCAAAGAATAATCTGGATATCAATAATTCATTATAATAGGAGGAATGGATGGTGTTTGCAGTCGACAGCTTCTACACCGCAGGGACGAAAGATGTACGAGGTATGATATTAGGCGTGCCAAAGAGAAGCCCTTTTGCTCAAGAAACCCTTTTTTGGGCCATGATAAAATTATCTTAGCGACCGAACGGGCTGGCCGGAACGAATGTCCAAGAAGGCCCAAGGGGGACGGGAAATACAGGGGCACCAGGGGAGAAAACGATGACCGTGGTGATGGGATGAAGGAACAAATCAACAAATCCGATTGAACTGGAAAGGTGACGCTGATATCATCCTGCCACCTGCGACCCTCCAAACTGCGGCTTTCGACCTGGCGACTTGGCAATCTGCATCACCACTTTTTATTCCTTTGTTGTGCAGCAATCCATGCACCGTCCACAGTGGTCAAGAGTGTCCAGGCAAGTTGTCCAGGGCCTTCGCCACCCCCAGAACTGACTCGCCTACAGGCTTCGGCTATCCCTGGACTCGTCCCTATCCCCCCTCCGACGCCTCAACCTAGTCGGTGCCCAGTCTGCCCAGTCCATCCTGTCCACTCGGCGACTCGGAGAGCGAAGGGCATAAAATGATCCCGAGTCACGGTATGCGGATGCATACATCGGCCGAGAAGTTGGAGTTACCATGGCTCAACACCCACTATTACAGACCTAAAGCAATAAAATAAGGTGCACAGAACCATTGATCTGCGTCATTTTCCCACTGGCACACACCGGCGTCTTTGGTTGGGACCACGGTCAACTCCATCCTCGACCCTTTTCCGACTTTGTCAGGGTACCAGACGCGCCCTGGCAATGTTGATGATTACGATGATGATAATTAGCGGGGTTCTGATGGATTCTGGTGACACTGGCGGCTCCAGATGATGCTCTATTTTCTGCTTCTGATACTTCACGCGTACGCTCGTACTTGTACACCATCGAACATCAACCTCCACAGTCACAACGAGGGTGTGCAAAGTTCTTGTCCGCCTCGGCTCCTTGCCGCCTACGCCTGCCAACACTTTATCACGCCTTTAACCGTCCTATTCCTTGCACCTACGAGTATCAGATGAGCGGCGATCGAATGCAGAACGACCACGCTCACACAATTCTTGGTCACAATTGGAGTAAATGTTCACCCTTGTCAGCTGAAGTAATGCTTGAATCGCCTCAAGTAAGCAAGACCCGTTTGGGGACTGTGTCGAGAGGCTATCCACCATCCCAAGATAGCCGACGAGGCTGCCAACCCCAAGGACTGATATGCAGCCGGCTTTTCAACCTCTTTCTCTCCTCGGCTTTCAACTCTCTCATGAAAAGACAAATATGTTGTCGGGTCGATAGAATAGGTGTCGGCCCAAACATCCCTGGATAATCAAGCCCTATCATGCACACAGTAACTCCCTCCGCCTGTGTCTTGTTGCAGTTGATTCTGGATCTGCTACTCATATTTTCGAACCTCGTTGTCGACATGTATTTTATCATCCTATCATTCTGGAGAGCCGCGGATGGGCTTTGTGAGAAGAACGGCATGGCATCTGCTCGTATAGCTCATTTGCTGGTTCATCCTCTTCCTGACGAGCCTCTGGAGGGAAAAAGAATGGCACAGTCTGACAGAATGTAGATGCCCTCATAAAAGCGATGAGGCGGGCGCCAGATCAAATATAGCTGATATTATTGAGCATAAGGGGCCATTATACCTAGTGATTTGAGCCAACATTTAGTATTTCTC
The DNA here is from genome assembly GCF_001646965.1 of Fonsecaea nubica. Taxonomy (NCBI): domain Eukaryota; kingdom Fungi; phylum Ascomycota; class Eurotiomycetes; order Chaetothyriales; family Herpotrichiellaceae; genus Fonsecaea; species Fonsecaea nubica. The sequence goes on from NW_019173717.1 coordinate 198,475, forward strand.
GTCAGACTGTTTCAAATGACATGTTAAGATGAACGGTGAAGCGTAGATGCTACGAACGCAACGCTAGCGCCACCTCCAACCGACTCGTCACGGCACTCGATCTCAATTGCATCCTTCTTCATACAGCCTTGAACTTCCTCCACTGACCATCCCACTGGAAGAGCCCAGCCGCCTCTTCTCCCTTCCTTAGGTACTGCGTCAGCTCCTCGCGCAGCTCCGGCAGCCCGTGCCCGCCATGGCCAAACCCGTCTGGAAAGGCAACCACCCCGTCCGGCAAATCAACGCAGCACCGCCGTTTTACAGATTCTGCGCAACAGGATTAGGCGCTGCCATGTGGTTCTTTGTGAGTTCTTATACTGATACACCGCGCGCCGGTGACTCCCCCTGTGGGTTGCTGAGCTGACGATTGGGGACCTCCAGCTGTTCTATAGAGCGAAGAAAGACGGCCCTGCCCTGATCGGCCTGAAGCACCCTTGGGACCACTAGATTACGAACAATGCGGTTTGGCGCGGGGTCGAGAAAATGAGCAACAAAATATGAGGTGAAAGGAGGGGGGGAAACTCTGGTGGAAAGCAGATCGGGGCACGAAGAGAGAGGAAGAAGTCTGAAGGTCATCAGCTGTCGAGACCAACATCACAGCCAGAAATAGTACGACCCAAACAGCCACCCATTGTATATATGGCTGTCAAAACATGGACCGTCGTTAGTTACTGTGTGGAAACCCAGATCAAGAGGGCTTTATGCAGCGGATCCAGAGAGGGGAGATCAAAGCATATACTGTTTTTCGCGTTCCCAGATATCGCTTCTGCCCATAAGACAAGGTTCAATACCTACCTACATATGTAAGAAGAGATTCTGAAGGTCAACGAGTGAGATCCCAGTCATTCAGCCATCAACCATCCCTCTTGGACGTTTCGACTCTCCCTTCTCCGTCTTCCACGCAAGAAAGAACTAAAACCCTCCCCAGTGGATGAAACCCTTCGCATTCCAGTAGCCGTGCGCGCGATGGTCGAAACAGGCTGGATAGAGTACGAAATGCGTAGATGATTTATGACTGCCATACGGAAGAAGAGGTACAGACCAGCTGGATAAAAAGGATGCTTCGGCATCTTCGTTTGGTTTCTCTCTAGATACTCTTCTCTTTTGCTCTAACCAATGAATACACATCATACATACATACAGGTCCCTTATGTGCTTATCTGAATGTCCTCGGCGATGAGCTTGTACTGCTTTCTCTTCTTGGGGTGTCCAGGTCTCAGCCTCGACTTGAGTCGTCCAATGAATTTCGCCAGTAGGGGAAAGAAGTATCGCTCAGCTAGGTAGGCAACGGCAAACCCTGCCACAGCCAACACCAGCAAGAAAACTTCATAGTCTGCCGTCATCTCCGTCAGATCCATGAAATCCGCCAACCACTTGGCCGGGTCTAGAAGCATGTATAGAGAAATCAGGAGTGCCGCCACAATCGTGACGCAAAAGGGGACGTTCGTCGCCAGAGACTGTCGGAATGGGGGGCCAACGCTGAGGACGACACTGGAAAGTATATACTGGAAGCACGATACCAAAAACAAGGCAGTGTTTTGAGAGTTGTCGACATTGGACTTTTCTTTGTCCAGTCGCGGTGGTATGTACCATGGTTGTTGTTGAACCGTCTCGAACGCGACCAGTTGAACAAGAACCGAAAGCAAGATCTGACCCAGCAGCGGCGTCAAGACCTTTCGGGATACGAGGCTTGCGGTCGGGCGTTTCTTGCTCAGAACGGGATATGCACCAGTCCAACCCATAAATATTGCCAGTGGCAAGATTAACGCAAGATCGATGAAGAGGAACTGGAAATCTCCGAGGTTTGATGCCGACGCGTAGAGGAAGCTGACGGACGTGAACTGAATGGCCGAGTACAAGCTCATGTACTTGAAGCAGCAGAAGCTGGTCACCAAAGCAGCACGGCCTTCCTTGATCAGAGCGGGCACGCAGGAAATATCAAAGATATGGCTGGTGAACGGCGCAGCGACAGAGGCTTCCGCTTCCGAAAGTGAGACGCCAACGTCTGCAGCCTTGAGCGCGCCACAGTCATTCGCGCCATCACCACAGAATCCACAGCAGTAGTCAATGCTTTGGAGCTTCTCAACAAGCTCGTGCTTCTCGTCGGGAGACATCCGAGCGAAGACTGCGCCTTTGACGAGCATCCGCTGCAACACTTCCGGGGATGCAAAATCAATGACCCAACGGAAAGCATCGCCAGTGACTGCCAGGGTGTAATCACCGATGGCGATCGCATCATATGGAGCCGCATTGTCGTCCTCGGCCGGTAATGGCTGAGGTAGCAGAGTGTTTTCATCAAGTTGATAGATTTGATTGTCAACGCTTTCCCAGCAAATGCGTGCTCTAGCATCCATCTTGTCTCCCTCGACGAAATGAGGAACGAAGCAGTGTGCATTGCGATCAATAATGCCGCACTCCCTCGCCACGCTAATAGCTGTGAGGATGTTGTCTCCTGTACACATGACATTGCGGATCTTGGCCTCGTTCAGTTCTTCGATGATCTCGGTGGTGATTTCCTTGAGTTTGTTTTCGAAAATGATGAAGCCGATCAGTGAAAGACGCGACTCAGCTTCAGCCCGTTCCATGCTCTGAACATCGTCCCAACTCATTCTCGAAATATATTTCGAGGCGCAGGCAATGACTCGGAAACCTTTGTGGGTGTAGTAGTTGAGCAGGTCGTCAAAATCGTCAGGAATGCTCGATGCTGTGCAGATATCCTTCATGACCTCTGGTGCACCTTTGACGTAGATATTGACTCCCGGGTCACAGTGCTGCCGCACGATGACACTGGCTCGTCGCAAATGCGAGGCGAACTCGAAAGAATGCAAGATGCCCAGTTCCACCCGCACCGGGTTCTCGTTGTCCTGAGAATCTTCCAAGTCATACTCGAAACCATGTGGAGGACGTGCCACACTGGGTGCTGTTTGATGGGTTCCAGGTTCGATAAAGTGGCTCGTGTTACGAGAACCCTCCTCGAATGACCACTCTGTAAATTGAAACATTTTGAGATCAAGAGGGTCGCCAATCAGTTCGTCTTCGACCAGTCGAAGGGAGTGACAAGTAGCCATTGAGTAGAGCATGTTTTTATTCACCCGGTAGTCGACCGTCGGATCACGATCGTAGGACGCTGGAGGAAGAAGTTCACGTGCCCCCTCCAGAATGTCGCCGAAGCGTATTTCCGGATGTTGTACAAGCCGGACACCAAGGACATCGAGGCCGTCTTCGGTCAACGTCCCAGTCTTGTCGAAACAGACAACATCAAGTTTGCCGGCAACATTGACTCTCTGTGGGCTGATGCAGAAGATCTGTTGCTTTCTGAGGCGTGCCAGGGCAAAGTTCGTTCCGATGGTCAGAGTGGCTGGTAGAGCGGGAGGCACTACGATCGTGATGAGATCCAATGCTCTGACAATGATCAAGTGCCAGGCGAGACCGAGCTTGACAAAATTGATGAATGAAGCAATGAATCCAACCGCGGCGATCATGCCCATAACTGAAATGTACCGAAATGAATCACGGTAGAACTTGAAGCCTGATGGCTTAGGGAAGAGCATGGACCGCACAAGAGCACCTTTGGTTGTGTTGAATCCAGTACGAACCACCATAGCAAGAGCAACGGCTTCGTCGTCCTCAGTATCCTGCGGGCGTCTGGCACGAATGATCTTCGTGCCGCAGAATAGGAAGTGACGAGCTACACTCGGATGGATTGATGTTGCACCAAGATCAATGTACGGCAGAGCCTCGTCGGTAATAGGAATTTTTGATACGGGAATAGATTCGCCTGCGAAGTTAGCTTAGAGAGAGAGAGAGAGAGAGAGAGAGAGAGGAAACGGCCTTGAAGCTTACCGGTGAGCATGCTTTCATTGATGATACAATCGCCTGCAAGGAGCAGACTGTCACAAGGAAGCTGTGCAAGAGACGGGTCGGAGACCTCATACACGTCCCCAGGGACAAGGTCACTAGAAAGCGCAGAACGCCCTAAGCCGGGATCAGTACCAGCCTGGCTCTCATGTCACACGAACTTACAGAAGCCGTTGCGGAGCACACGAACGTCGCACTCAAAGCGCGAGATTTCCCTCAGTCGTCGCATTGTCTGTGAGCACATCAGTATCTTCATTGACTCGAGCTAGAATCACAATAGCATTTACCGAACGAGTCTCCACGACCGTGGTAGTGATGGAGAAGACCGAAATAAGAAATATTGCCGCAGCATAGTAGTAGTACTCGTCCATTGACCAGAGAATGAGGCTGGCGACCTGGAAGATGTAAAAGGGGTGAAAAGCCTTGCCAAAAGTCAGCGCTCGAAGGATTATGGAAACAGGGACCGCCAAACCTCGTCGAGCAGTAACTCTGGGATGGTCTTTTGTTGAATTTCAATCATATTCTTGCCAAAGACTTGGTCTCTTGGGTCTCTTTCTTCAGTGTCAAGACCCTCCCGAAGAGCTTTGACTGACACCCATTGCGGATCCCACCAGTCGTTGTTCAAGACGAACTTATCCTCAACCGGGTAATACAGGAGCCTCATGTACCTGTAGTCAAGATACCGTAGGTGCTGCAATTCTGCGTCGTTGTCGTATCGATATCCATTGAGCTTTTCCTTGCCGGAGCGTGTGAAAACGGTCGACATGGGATGGCCATAGTCCTCGGAAACCACATAATGAACGGTAAATTCACCCCATTGATTCTGAAATCTCTTAGCCTTCTTCTTGGGACGGTGTCGCTCTGGGCCATAGCTCACCTCTACGACAACCCAAGAGCACTTTCTGAGGGGTGCTGGAGATCCAACGAGAGATATGCGCCACCTAGGCACCCAGCGAAAGACCAGATATCCAATGCCCGCAGTGAAGACACAGATCGCCAGATAGGCCAGGTAGCCGATAGTGGACGTCGTAAACCCAGCAATGGCCATGGTTAGATCCTCATTTTCAATGTATAGTTTTTGACTGAAGTTGCCGCCCTCCTCGTGTTTCTGGGTGTCACTCCTCGCCGAATCGTGCCTATAAAGGAGAGGCTGGTCTGCCGATGTCCGATATCTGCTTGAACTCTTGCGGCGGGAGGTATCAAACTCGAGGCCAGCCTCCAAGTCTCGGTCCTCATCGGGTATGTGGCCCTGCTCTTCGTCGCTCTCAACAGCTTCTTCGTCCGAGAAAACGTTCGGCGATTCTTGGTCTTGCTCTGTGAAGTACGTGAATGAACTGATCGACCCGGCTCGCCTTCGAGGTAGCCTATACGCAAATCCCGTCACGGAAGAGGGTACAGATTCCGCTACACAACCAGGTCAATGCGCATCCACTATGCGACAACTGTTGGGTGGAATACTTACATATGGGCCCCGAAAACACATCAGTGGTCGACATCTCCACATCGCTGACGATGCTTGCAGTGCTCAAGTTCGAATCTCTTCTGTGCATTCTTCCCGCACTCGAGCTCCTCCTGGAGGGGCGTCGAGGTGCGCCCTCATGTTGGGAGCTGCTGTCCATGGTGTGAAGTGCCACTGGCACAATGTTCGCTCGCGTCTCAGCTCATGCTTGACTCGGATAGCACAAGGGCGACACTAGGTGATGGGTGGTTTGGTGCAGTTACAGCATGCATAGATATGAATGTCATTGGGGGCCAAACATGGAGAGGTATGATGTAGGCATGATGCGGGCAGATAGTGAAGTTTTCTGCAGCCTTTCCACCCTCAATGGCAACCCCCTGCCTAGGGCACTCTCTCCCCCATTTGTACCCAAAATAATCCTACATTTACGAACATTTGATGGTTAGGGAATACTGCATGTAGTCTACAAGGGGTTTGCCACAATAAATTCGTCTCCAACATTTGCTGTAGACAACCGATAGCTGGGACTTTATTTCGACGCAGGTCACTGCAGGGGGTTGCGCACTGCGCACTTTGGCACTCAACTGAATTAATACGGTGCAGCGGTGCAGTGGCACTGCGCTAGTTCCCCCACCAGCAAAGCGTGGGACTCGGAGGCAAAACTGATTTATTGCCTGTGCATTTCACACGGCCTGGCCAAAAATCTTCAATCCTTCACTCAATTTTCTCTGCTCTTGTCACCCTCGTTCGTTTCGGAAGAAAGGAACCCTCTTCTACAAAACCCCCCGGGAGTCGTCTTCGGAGTGTCTCTTCGACAGCCACGGAACCGCCAGCCGGAAAGCTCTCAAAAGGCCCAACGTCAACTCAACGTTTACATTTCTCGCCCAACAAGCCACGAAACTCAACCTCAGACTGTACCCCTTGAATTGAGAGCAAAATGGCCGAAATACCAAAGGCACGAAATCTGACCGCGCCTACACCGCAGAACAGTATGTCTTCACCGTTTGCTAGATGTTGCATGTTACTCACCGTCCTTCAGCGCCTGCATCAAATGCGCCCATTTCCTCACACGCCGCTGCTCCTAACGTGAGCTCTATCGCCGAAGGTAAGGGAAATGGAAGAAAAAAAAATCGTCTCATCTCGGACATCAGGTTGACCCGTCACAGAGGATCTCGAGCGTGTTTCCGCTGCCTCAATACTTGCAAACAACCCCGCTCTTGTCTCCATGATGCAGCAAAAGCTCGGGTCTCTTGTCGGCCGATCTTCAGGATACGTCGAATCCTTGCCAGCTCCCGTCCGCCGTCGTGTTACGGGATTGAAGGGCATCCAAAAGGACCACGCCAAGTTGGAGTCAGAATTCCAAGAAGAGGTCCTCCAGCTTGAGAAGAAATACTTTGCCAAATTCACTCCACTCTACGAGAAGCGCGCCGCCATTGTCAACGGCGAAGTGGAGCCCACTGATCAAGAAGTCGAAGCTGGCAAAGCCGAGGAGGAAGAAGAACCCGAAGAAGATTCAGACAAGGAGGAGAAGACGGCTGCAGAGGACATGAAGGGCATCCCAGAGTTCTGGCTCTCGGCCATGAAGAACCAGATTTCGCTTGCCGAGCTGATCACGGACCGCGACGAAGAAGCCCTCCGCTCCTTGACCGACATCCGCATGGAATACCTCGATCGCCCAGGATTCCGCTTGATCTTCGAGTTTGCCCCCAATGATTTCTTCACCAACAAGACCATTTCAAAAACATACTATTACCAAGAAGAGAGTGGTTACGGTGGCGACTTCATCTATGATCACGCCGAGGGCGACAACATCGACTGGAAAGCGGGCAAGGATCTTACTGTCCGTGTTGAGAGCAAGAAGCAACGAAACAAGAGTAAGTCATGTCCTTGCTCCGAGAGGCCAATCACTAACCATATGGTATAGCCACCAAGCAGACCCGAGTGATCAAGAAGACCGTCCCCACAGAGTCATTCTTCAACTTTTTCTCGCCACCTGCTGCCCCAGGGGAAGGAGACGAGGTTGCTTCAGACATCGAAGAACGACTCGAGCTTGATTATCAACTGGGCGAAGACATCAAAGAGAAATTAATTCCTCGTGCCATCGATTGGTTCACGGGTGAGGCATTGGCCTACGAGGAATTCGAGGATGCCGAAGACGCCGAGTTCGACGATGAGGACGATGAGGATGACGAGGATGAGGAAGAAGCCGAGTCTGACGAAGACGACGAGGAAGAAGGGGGAAAGCCTCGGTCCCAACAAACTTCAGAATGTAAGAACCAGTAAATGGAGCCAGGCAACCCTTGTGATGAATCTACAATCTGGGTAGATGTGCTTTGCGAGCAGCAGGCGAGCGGGTCTATGTGATGTTGTCGAGAGAAGCAGATCGGAAGGACACGGTCCCAATCTGTGAGATCGAGTCCCGGACTGACCCGCTCCACGCATAACGGGCGTTCTGAGAATGATGCTGTGATGATCGATTCGTCGATAATAGGTGGAAGGGCACAGCGGGCGACTCCAAGTCCAACGGCGTCCTTCTACAAGTCTCTAGATGAATTTGCGGTTCCAAGTTTGAAGACGGCGTTCATGGGTATCATCACAATTGAGAAGAGCAACAGATTTCCTTGTATTCATTCCGTGACAATGCCAGTCCAGTATTCCCCTAACACCACATTTGGAGATAACAACAATTTTTGCTTCGAGCAGGAGGTCTATATAGGCAATGCAATCAAAAGGGCGAATTGGTTCGTGCATGTAGGATGTGGCGCAGGCGCAGGTGCTCATCTTGTTTGCTGCAACTAAGATCTGTGTAATGTCCCGTTTGAGACCGTCTGGGGGAAGATCTTTGGAAGACGCAAGGAAGGCTGCCACAAGCGTCTCGGGGCCAACCCTCGAGGATGCAGATATTGTACCGAGCACACCGTAGTGTGGAAAAAAGGGGGTTGCCACTTTGTGATGCCCATCAGCGCACGAGCAGTGGGCGTGCGGACAATTTCTGAAGGGTCTTGGTGGATGCTGAACTGGTGCCAGGGGGTTGAGGATGAAGCTCACGCTTGTGATGAACAGGGAAAGGCGTCAGATGACGAGTGGCTTGCCGGAAGAACAGCGACGGCCGTTTGGTTTCTTTGGGGCCTCTGGCTGTGGGCTTCGGGGCTAGTGAGGCCAACCAGTTGCTGGCTGGGGCTTGTGGTTGTGCTTGGGACGCATGGGGGAGCGCGTCTCGTAGACGACCGAGTCCCTGAGAAACTTTCTGACATCTCGCAGGTCAACTGAGTGTCTCGCCCAAGAATTCACAGCCGCACCTAAGACCCCAGACCGTTATTGTCGACGGTCAGGTCAACACCACATTGATCTTACTTTGATTCCATCTCTCATCTGTGAACCCGAAGATTCCACACATTCTTTAACATCTTGTCGCTCCTTTCCACTCCAGGAGAGCGGCCAGCATCTCCCCCGTGTGTCTGAACACGTCTATCCCTCCACCAGATTCTCCTCCCAGTCTCCGAATACATGGCTGCCCTCGTCTCCGACAGTTGAGAGTCTCTATCCATAAGTCCATCAGCAACCGCCCACGATGGCGAGTTGGGAGATTGGCACTCGGGCCTGGTTCCCTAACCAGACCGAGGGCTTCATTCCCGGTGAGCTCACGGAGAGAAAAGATCTGGGTGATGGGAAGATCGCCCTTGTCTTCAGTCTCTCCGATGAGTCCAAGCAAACAGTCGAGACGACCGAGACTGCCCTCCTCGACACCCATAATGCATCCTTACCTCCCCTCATGAACCCTCCCATGTTCGAGGCAGCCGAAGACTTGACCAATCTATCCCATCTGAACGAGCCGGCCATCCTGCAGGCAATCAAGCTCCGATATGCGCAGAAAGAGATATACACCTACAGCGGGATTGTGCTGATAGCGACCAACCCTTTTGCGCGGGTGGACTCACTGTATGTCCCTCAGATGGTGCAGGTGTACGCCGGCAAGCAACGAGCATCGCAAGCACCCCATCTGTTTGCAATTGCGGAAGAAGCGTATACGGACATGTTGCGGGACTCGAGGAACCAGACTGTCGTCGTTTCCGGCGAGTCGGGTGCCGGGAAAACAGTCAGTGCCAAATACATCATGCGGTACTTTGCAACTCGAGGGGCCCCAGGCCAGGCCAGCAAGGGCACAAAAACACGAGCAGACGCCATCAGTGAGACCGAAGAGCAGATCCTGGCTACCAACCCGGTCATGGAAGCCTTCGGCAATGCCAAAACGACGCGAAACGACAATTCTTCACGATTTGGAAAATACATTGAAATCATGTTTGACCAGAACACCGACATCATTGGGGCCCGGATAAGGACATATCTGCTTGAGCGATCACGACTTGTCTTTCAGCCATTGAAGGAGAGAAATTACCACATCTTCTACCAACTTGTAGCGGGAGCAACAGAAGAAGAGAAACAAGAATTGGGCCTGGTTCCCGTGGAAGAGTTTGACTATCTGAATCAAGGCAATGAGCCGACGATTGACGGCGTCGACGACGCCGCCGAATTTGCAGCCACAAGGAAGTCCTTGACCACAATTAACGTCTCCGAAGCCACTCAAAGAGAGATCTTCCGGGTTCTTGCCGCTCTCCTGCACATTGGAAATATCAAAATCACCGCCACGCGTTCGGACTCTAGCCTTTCCGCCAGTGAGCCATCAGTGGTCCGCGCCTGCGCCATACTGGGTATCGACGCGACGGATTTTGCTAAATGGACGGTCAAGAAGCAACTCATCACGCGCGGGGAGAAAATCACCTCCAATCTGACGCAGCAACAGGCCACCGTCGTGCGCGATTCCGTGGCCAAGTTCATCTACTCTAGCCTGTTCGACTGGCTGGTGGAAACCATCAATCACGGTCTCGCGACCGAGGATGTCCTCCAACGGCTGAATACTTTCATCGGTGTGCTGGATATTTACGGCTTTGAGCATTTCGCGAAGAACTCTTTCGAACAGTTTTGCATCAACTACGCCAACGAGAAGCTGCAGCAGGAATTCAACCAGCATGTGTTCAAACTTGAGCAGGAAGAATACATGCGTGAAGAGATCGACTGGACTTTTATTGATTTTTCGGATAATCAACCATGTATCGATCTCATTGAAGGCAAACTGGGTATTTTGTCTCTGTTGGACGAGGAATCTCGACTTCCCATGGGGTCGGACGAACAATTTGTTCACAAACTGCATCATCATTTTGCGGCGGACAAGCAGAAATTCTACAAGAAACCGAGATTTGGCAAATCAGCATTCACAGTTTGTCATTATGCGCTCGATGTTACCTACGAGTCCGATGGTTTCATTGACAAGAACCGCGATACTGTGCCGGATGAGCAGATGGAAGTGCTTAAGAAGTCTACAAATGCCTTCTTGGTTGACGTGCTGGACGTTGCTGCGGCGGTGAGAGAAAAGGACACCGCTCAGACATCCTCGAAAACCGTCGCCCCTGGAGGAGGCCGCCGAGTCGGCGTCGCTGTTAATCGCAAACCAACTCTGGGAGGCATCTTCAAGAGCTCTCTCATTGAACTCATGCAAACCATCAACTCCACCGATGCGCACTACATTCGGTGTATCAAACCCAACGAGGCAAAAGAGTCCTGGAAGTTCGAAGGGCCGATGGTGTTGAGTCAGCTGCGTGCCTGTGGTGTTCTGGAAACCGTGCGCATCAGTACTGCCGGCTACCCTACACGATGGACCTACGAAGAATTTGCTCTCAGGTACTACATGTTGTGCCGTTCGAATGAATGGACGACCGAGATCCGTACCATGGCACAGAATATTCTTGTCAAAGCCCTAGGAAAGACCGCCCACGAGAAATCCGACAAGTACCAACTCGGTCTGACCAAGATTTTCTTCCGCGCAGGCATGTTGGCCTTTTTAGAGAACCTTCGTTCGGCTCGTTTGAAGGAATGTGCCATCATGATCCAGAAGAACTTGCGGGCCAAATACTACCGGCACAAGTACCTGGATGCCCGACAGTCGATTCTCAACTTCCAGGCTGCTACACGCGCATTCTTGGCTCGAAGAAAAGCCGAAGAGACAAGACAGACCAAGGCGGCGACCGACATTCAAAGAGTGTGGCGAGGACAGAAAGTGCGCAAAGAATATACGCAAATCAGGAGCGACCTCATTCTATTCGAATCCATTGCCAAAGGTTATCTTTGCAGGAAGAATATCCTGGAGACCCGCATTGGAAATGCCGCGGTCGTCATTCAACGGGCTTTCCGTTCGTGGCGAGCATTACGTGTTTGGCGGCAATACCGCAGAAAGGTCGTCATTATACAGAACTTGTGGCGTGGCAGGGTCGCCCGGCGCGACTATAAGAAGATGCGTGAAGAGGCTCGAGATCTCAAACAGATCTCCTACAAACTTGAAAACAAGGTCGTCGAGCTTACGCAGTCTCTCGGCGCGCTCAAGCGAGAGAACAAGTCCTTGGTGTCGCAATTGGAGAACTACGAAAATCAACTGAAATCTTGGAGGTCGCGGCACAATGCTCTGGAGACGCGGTCGCGTGAGCTTCAGAGCGAGGCGAACCAGGCTGGTATTGTAGCAGCACGCTTGGCTGCCTTGGAGGAAGAACATGCCAAATTGCAAACGAGCCATGATGAACATATGGGCAACGCGAAGCGCTTGCAAGAAGAAGAGCGCAAGCTCCGGGAATCGCTCAAGATTTCCAATGCAGAGCTCGAGACATTGCGACAATCCGTGTCCACGCATGAAAGTGAGAGGGGCACTCTACGACAACAGATCAACGAATTGCAGGATCAGCTTGAGATTGCCAGACGAGCGCCACCTCCGGCAGCAACGAACGGCGTCAACGGAGAATATACCAACGGCACATCTCAACTTGCAAACGGCCTTATCAACCTCGTCTCTTCTAAGAAGCCTCTCAAGCGGCGCAGTGCAGGGGCGGCCGAACGAAGCGAACTTGATAGATACAGTGCAGCATATAGCGCACGTCCTGTTTCGATGGCGATCGACTCTCACACCAAGACTCTGTCTGGCTCTACGTTCAACCCCGGTTTGGATAGTGTCGAGATGGAGCTCGAGAACCTTCTTGCCCAGGAAGAAGAGCTCAATGATGAAGTCACCATGGGTCTTATCCGAGGCATCAAGATCCCTCAACCAGGCGCTAACCCTGCGCCGACAGACAAAGAGGTCCTGTTCCCCTCTTACCTCATCAATTTGGTAACGTCCGAGATGTGGAACAACGGCTTCGTCAAGGAATCGGAGCGCTTCCTCGCCAACGTCATGCAGTCCATTCAGCAAGAGGTGATGCAACATGAAGGTGACGAAGCGATCAATCCTGGGGCATTCTGGTTGTCGAATGTGCACGAGATGCTGTCCTTTGTCTTCCTCGCCGAAGACTGGTATGAGGCGCAGAAGACGGACAACTACGAGTACGACCGACTACTGGAAATTGTCAAGCACGACTTGGAATCCCTCGAGTTCAACATCTATCACACGTGGATGAAAGTGTTGAAGAAGAAGCTGCACAAGATGATTGTGCCGGCCATCATCGAATCACAGTCGCTGCCCGGATTCGTCACCAATGAAAGCAACCGTTTCCTGGGCAAACTGCTGCCCTCGAACAATACTCCCGCCTATAGCATGGACAACCTCCTGAGCCTCCTGAACAACGTGTTCAAGGCCATGAAAGCGTACTATCTCGAAGACAGCATCATCACCCAAACAGTGACTGAGCTCCTCCGTCTGGTGGGCGTGACGGCGTTCAACGATCTGTTGATGCGTCGCAACTTCCTGTCGTGGAAACGTGGTCTGCAGATCAACTACAACATCACTCGGATCGAGGAGTGGTGCAAGTCTCACGACATGCCTGAGGGGACTCTTCAACTCGAGCATCTCATGCAGGCTACCAAGTTGCTCCAGCTCAAAAAGGCTACGCTCAATGACATCGAAATCATCCAGGACATCTGCTGGATGCTGTCGCCTAATCAAATCCAGAAGTTGCTCAACCAGTATCTCGTCGCCGACTATGAACAGCCCATTAATGGTGAGATCATGAAAGCTGTCGCGTCGAGGGTGACGGAGAAGAGCGATGTCCTGTTGCTCGCTCCTGTCGACATGGAAGACAGTGGACCCTATGAGATTGCTGAGCCGAGAGTCATTACCGCGCTGGAGACGTATACTCCATCATGTAAGTGATCTGCCGCTTTCCCTCCAAGACTACTCGACATTGTACTGACATGGGAAATCAATAGGGCTCCAGACACCACGTCTTAAACGGCTGGCGGAAATCGTGTCCGCGCAAGCTATGGCTCAGCAAGAACAGGGAGGCATTCCCGACGGGGCGATTGGGGAACCCGAAGCCATGATGGCGCAGTGAAAGGGTCGACTCGGTCCCGGCACGGCCCCGGGATAAACTTCGTCGCGGAGGCGAGAATCAAAAGCAACGTTTCTGATGATTACATATGGAGGAAACAGCCACCTAATCCATGATTGGTTGGCATCTATGGTCTCGACATTGAGCGAGGGGGAGACAAAGCTAGAGTTCAGGAGCCTCGTCATGGACATGTTTCTCGGCCAGGAAGCAGAGACCAACAAGGCCGAGGCGAGTAATTATATACACACCTTTTTTGGGCATAGCACTGCGGAGTTTTTCCTCGAGCACTTGGGCCTCCTGTGCTTCTGGCAAAGGAGGGGAGGGCCCTTGCTAATTTTGGGCGCGGCGTTTTCTGCGGCTTCTGTATCTCTCTCTCTTTCCCTCTCTCTCTGACTATGGTCAATGTTAATGTCGGGGTGGAGCAGTAAGAGGCAAAGGAATCAGACTCGATGTCTCGGTCTTTTTTGTTCTCTTCCCATTGTTGTTATTATCGTGACTGTCATTGACCCACCGGTACGTGATACATTGATCCGATATTACGCAGGTACACGTATGTTTGTAAGAGGTACAAAGTAATTGTCCCGTTAGTCAGAGACCTTCCACCTCTCTAGGTATATCAGCCAATAACCATAGCTGTATTTTATACTAGTGGGTCCTGTGTGGTTGGTCTCCACTATTTATTCCCGTCCGTGTGAGGAGGATCCACTTGATCGACGCCAATTCCGCATCAATGTCTCCTCGTACTCTAGCCTGCCACCCCGCCTACGGTGCCTACCAGCCAGCATGTATAATCGATCTCCATTCCAGGAGTGGATTGTACATTGTGCGAGCCCCGTGTTATCGACACTCTCGCAGATAAATATTCAAGCACGAGCTTCAGTTGTTTATTTTACCAAATACAATGATTCGATACCCTTCCATGCTCGGCCTGCAGTTCACACCAGGAATTTAGGGGGAAAAGGGTTACGAGGAGGTCCCTAGATAGCCAATGGTGGCTTAATACTCTCCTGCCAAATCAGGTGCGTCCCAGTTCGCGCGCAACAGCACCCGCAGGTCGTCGCGCCAAAAGAACTTCTGGCCCAGGCACTCGAGGTCCCACCAGGCCCAGTCGCGCAGCTCCGGCAGGGTGTCGCGCATCTTGGCCAGCAGCCGGGCGCCGTCGGCCGACAGCTCGGGCGAGTTCTGGGCCATGGCCCACGAGTCGATGGCGACGAGCCAGATCCAGATCAAACAGTCGCGCTCGGTGCGGGCGCTGGAGACCCGGAACGTGGGCAGCCGGGCCGTCAGCTGCGTCGTGGCCGAGTGGTAGATGCACGCCTTGGGCCGGAGGCGGTTGGCCCGGTTGGCGCAGTAGCGGAACAGGGCGAGGCAGATCATCTTCTCCAGCGACGGACCCCCGGGCCCGTCGGGCGTGCGGAACGCCGTGCACGCGTCCCAGAAATTCCACGCCTGGCCCGCCACGGGGCGGTAGACCTTGGTGCGCTCCTTCCCTTGCTTTTCGCGGTACGTCGCATCCTGCGGGCTCCAGTCCTGCTTGACGCTGATCCTGTGGATGATCTGGAGCGTCTCGGACGAGAGGACCCCCGCCCGGGCGAGGTTGCGGAACCCGCACGGCAGCTTGTCGATGATCTTGACGTCGTCGTCGAACCGGAACCGGGGCGCTTGTCGTATCACCAACAACTTCTCGGTGGCAGGTTCGCTGGTCGGTGAGTCGGCCGGCTGGTCGCCGGAGAGGGAGAGGAGTCTGTCGAGAAATCAGTGTCCGAGGTGCAAACCGGCAATGTTTTATCACGGTAGAGAGACGGGCCATCTGAACACCGAGATAGCACAGGCGCTTACACTGTCAAGGTCGCCCGAGCTGAACTGTCCACCCCCAGGCAGTCGACGCCGCCTCGCGACGCCACCATTTGGTCGACCTGGGCGCGATGGGCCTTGAAGGCCGCGTCGTTTCCTAGCCCTCGCTCGAACATGGCCAGGTACAGGATCGTCAGAATGGCACCGTCGTCGGCCCGGGCGTTGGGTCTCGCCAGCCTGGCTCTCAGCTTGGACATGGCCTGTCCCGCATGGACAAAGGCATCTTGTGGCAAGAGAGATCCGGGACACGCGATGGCAGTGTGAGCCACTTTGGTCAGGCCGAGGATGACGTGGAAGAAGTCCTCGTATTTGGCCATATTCTCGAGGACCCACTGCCCGTAGACATTGACGACGTTGAAGGCTTCGTTGATTGACGCCACTGCAGTCACCCATCAGCTTGGTTCTGAGCTCATCGCACATGTATAGAGGAGCTTCTCCTCAAAGGGGACAGCCCACCCGTCGGCATGACATAGTGTATAACTGGACTCATGTTAAAGACTCATCGCGTAGAGACAGAGGTTCCAGACACTTACGAAAGTCGATGGCGAGCGAGGCACCATAACGATCATATCCAGGAATACAATCGAATGGGTCAACTCGTGCCCCCCTTGTCCAATGCCACGGGCCTGGCGACATCAATTCCTTCTCGGACTTGCCATGTCGAGCCACAGGGTCCATCCCGGGCCCTTCAGGCTCGGTCTTGTACCGGTTGGTGTCGTTGTCTGGGGCCACAAGTCGCCCAATGCTCATTGTCTTGGTATCCTGCTCCTCTTCTGCCAACAGCTGCTCGATCCGGATTCGAGGCGAGTGGGAACACAGGTTGTCTCCGTCGTACGATGGACCCCATCCATTCTGCTTGCTGGGAGCCGTTTCGGCGCCCCGGTGTCCGAGATAATGCGGATATGTCGGTGCAGACCAGCAATGCTTGTTCAAGACAATCGTGTTGGCATTGTTTCGATGCCTGAACTTGGCAGCGTGTGAGCGTGCTTTGGACCGAAGGAGCTCATAGTCGTTCCGCGACCGGCTTTTGTCGGGGACATAGGGGATGTACGACAAGTGAATGGGCATGGCCTGACGGGAATACTTTGTGATCCCGACTCAACGTCTGTCTGTATGAGATGAGGTCGGAGATGATGTCGAGAGATCTGGGTGTGTCTCGTCGAGTTCGTTCAAGCTTATATGCACGATCGAGACACACCGCGGCCGCCTCTCCGCCAGGAGCAGGTCCTCCACCATCCAGAGAGGGATCGATTCTGCAGCGCCATTGTGGTTCTAGAGCGATTGCGGGCAATCTCTTGACGAGTGAAGTTCTTCGCTAGAGAAAGCTTCGCCGAAGGATCGATGGAGGATGCCCGAGCGAATGAAGACGCATGTCGTGTTGGTACCCCAGAGAACGAGCGAACGAGCCGACGCACGCATTGTCGAGGGTGGAATGACACTCGACTGGTGCACCTGTTGAACCGATCTCTGAACTTCGGCATGCGGCATCCCTCAACCCACCTCCTTCTGGATCCGGTATTGGGCTTGTGGTTGGAAAGGTAGAAGAAAGTCACCGGCTTGTCTTCAGTGATCAGCACCCAACTGACTTGGGGGTCGGAAGTAAGCGGTTGGGCGGTTAGTAATCGCCTAGTTGATGGGCTGTCATGCCGGTGCAAGCATGATTGATGTGGCTTGTCTCGAAGCAGTTTCGGGGTCAGGGTCAGGGTCAGGGTCGGATGCTGTATACCGTAATAAGAAAGAATATTGGTGTTGGAGGAGGTGGTCCCAGCCTGAAGTTTTCGGTACACAAAGACTGGCGCAGCTGGATTGTTTGCTCGCAGCTCCCTTCAGCCGTGTCTCATGTATCGGCAAGGGCTTAGCGAGGTGTGTTGGTGACAGATCAATCGGGCCTAGATTAGGCATCCGTACGAATTCTGGGAGAATTGACAGTGCCATGCGTGATGCACGGAGAATGAGGGTCAAGTTTGCTGATCAGGCTGAATCCACGGGCTTTGTGGACGCTACGACTTGCAACGGTGCCATCACGACTAGTGCCTCTGGTGGTCAATCGAGGCAACAAACATGCAAGCCGAATCCGCCCCCGTCACCAATAACTAATGCTTGTCTGGTGAATTTGGATCCTCTATTGGCCCCCAGACGTTGCCCCAGGCTGGTTGGTTTGACTCCAGGAGACGAAGATTAAAGCTGGCCTCAGACTTTGTTTCGAGGCCTGATCCAGGGTCGATCTCGAAATTCGGATCTCATTCTTTCTTTTCTCGCTCCCCATCAGCTCTTCCCTCCATTCAGCTTGGGGGATCGACAAACTCGGAGCCTCAGCCTGACATTGATGGGCCAGCCCAGCTCCCACCTCCCACCTCCCACCTCCACTCGCGCCTTGTTGTGCTTGTGTTCGGGTGGGATGCGGAAGGGACTCTTCCCAAAGCTTGGATTGGGTCGTTTGCCTGCAATAAGACAAAGGGTTGAGAAATGAGGCGCTCAGCCGATGATCGACCAGGGCTGCAATGACTTTTCTCCCCCCCAGCCCTCTTACTTTCTTCTCACCGTGACAGCCGAAGAGCGCGGCGCCACAAGCTCAAACGCCACCTGGAGGTCCGGATTATGCAGAAACATGAGGAGGTGGTCAAAGAAATCAGGCGCAGGTTTTCAGCGCTTCGCCATCTGGGTTTCGTCGAGGACGCGCGGGACTCGCCACGCAGCCATGCACGGGTCAGAGACACTGTCAACGGCGTGTCCTGGGCACTCGCGTGTCAAGCCCCTGGTCTCCTTCCCTGTCGGGCGGTGTATCTAGCCCTGCGCCCCGAAAGCTGCCTGATAGATGATAAACCCCCCCTCACGGGGGAAAAGAAGATCTCAAGATGTGATCTGTCCATCTAGACAAACTCTGTATTAACCCATGAAGCCCCTCGATTTTTCTTGTGGATCGATCGTGTTCCAGTCACAGCCATGACGGCCCTGTGTGGTTACAAGAATGGAGATTTGAGTGAGTGGTTTCCTCTGAGGCGCCTTGAGCCTCACGGGTCATTTTTGCCTATCAAGGGTCGCCCAGATTGCTGATCAACCCCCCCTCCCCCCCTCCAGACTCACCCGTCGCCTGTCAATCGGGCTTCGGTTGTGTGGAATGGGAGTTTCCAGGCATCTTTGGATGTACAAGCGGCATCAACACCATCCTGCCGACGACATGTGTGGAAGCAGAAGCGCAGGGTCCAACGCCCACGATCGGGGCCATTACCTGGTAAGGCTTTCTCTCTTCTTTCTTTCTTCTTTGGTGGAAGACACTGTCCCTCGTTTCAAGTGAGGATGCAAAACACTGACGGGAGAAACCTGTGGCAGTGACTCCGACGCACCGTACTGTGCGACCGTCTCCCTGTATTGGAGCGACTACTACTACACGCACTGGGAGTGTGCCACGCGATCCGCCGAGGTGATAACGATCCTGGCCGTCCCAACCGTCACTGGCCACGGCGACCCTTCGACGCAGTACCTCAACGCAGCTTTTTCCGACCCAACTGCCAGTCCCTCGGGGGGAGGAGGTGGGGGCAACGGCACCAACGGCGATGACTCGTCCTCCAGCCCAGGCAGCGGCTCGGGCGGTGGTGGTGGCAACAACATCGGGACCATCATCGGGGCCGTTGCGGGCGTGGTAGCCGCCCTCGCCGCGATCGGACTGTGGATCTGCACCAAACACCACTTCCACAGGCAGCGGCAACACGATCGAAACCTGGGCGGGAGTCGAGACATGGTGGTGCGGAACAACCGCGACATGATGACTGTGGCAGGGCAGCTTGAGCGCGGGGGACCCGTGAATGTCTACGTCAACGAGCTTCACTACCACGACCATACAGGAAGGGGAGGTCCGCTGAGGTTGGCCAGTTGAGTTGAGTCTGGGACGGGAGAATTGTCACTCTCAACCTCGTTTATGACTTGACGAATAGAAAAGGCCCGTCGACCATCACGGTATTTTGTTAATTGGACTGGATCCACATAGAAAACTGGATATATCGAAAAGACATCATTATTACTGTGAAAGGAGTTTTTGTGTGTTTGGTTGTTTGGCTGTTTGGCTGTCTGGTTGTATTTGCCCTTTGTGAGAACTTACGGTAATAATAATATTATCGGCTCCACACAGGGCCGAAAAGGGCAATATACCCGGTATCCACAAGTATATGCCCACATCGGGAAAAGGGAGTACTCCATAGTGCATTGAAGCAGCGCGTGGGCGGATATTTGGTAGAGAAGCAACCCAGTACGATACGTGTGTTATTACCGGCAGCTCAGGAATATCCGAATCAAAGGCTCGATCGTGTCATGTGGCTTTTATTGTCGACACCAATGAGTCGCGCGAGGTACGTGGGTTGTATATAATATATACCTCCACGACTGACAAATGTGCCGTGGCTCTCCCGGACACCCCCCGCTCGACCCTCACTGACCGGCTGAGGCTTGCCCGACCTTCTTCAACGCCTCCTTGCCCTGTTCCGCCGCCTCGGTGAACCCCGCGACCAACACGCTATAGTCCAGCGTGGCCAGGAGGAAAGTCATGCCCAAGCCCGCGCGGGTCGCTATCATCTCTGGAGTCGTCGCCATGGAGCCGACGACCTTGCCGTGCTTCTGGGCCGCGGCGAGCACTCCCGACAGGGCCTGCGTGAACTCGGGCTCGGGCCCGTCCACGCCGCCCGGCAGTCCGAGGGACAGACGCAGGTCGTACGGGCCGATGAAGGTGCCGGACACGCCGGGCACGGCCAGGATGGCGTCGGCGTTCTGAATGCCCTCGGCGGACTCGATAATGGGGAGGATGGCGACCCCGTCATCCTGCGCCATGTCGTAGTAGGTGCCGAACTGCGTGCCGTGGAGCTGTCGGCCAAAGGGGGCGTTGAAGGGACCGAAGCTCCGTTTGCCCCGCGGCGGGTAGATGGCGTGCGAGATGATGCGCTCCATCTCGGCCGCGTTGTTGACCATCGGGATGATGATGCCCGCCGCGCCGCTGTCCAGTGCCCACTTGACCCATTCGACGTCGTGGGACGGCACGCGCACAATGGCCAAGCAGTTGCCCTTGGACGCGGCCACCACGCTGTGCACCATGTAAGTCATCTGCTCCGCCGACATGGGCGCGTGCTCCATGTCGATCATGACAAAGTCAAACGCCTGCGCTGCGAGCATGGCGACGATGGGGCTTTGGACTGTCAGCACCGTGCCCAGCAACGCCCGGCCCAGCCGTTTATGCTGGTCTCGGAAGCGAGCGATGCCCCCTTCGCCGGGCGTATGGGTCGGCTGCGATTTGAACATGACGATTGACCGGTCTTGAATGTTGACTTGTCTTCAGTCAAACGTGAGCTGAGTGAGCCTTGTCAGCCCTTTGAACGATCCACGTAAGGAATCCACACAAGGACTCTTCTTTTGCTGGGACGAGGAGATTGGGGGGATGGCAATCGGACAGTCAGTATGTTCGATACCGTGGCCAAGAGGGGTCCCTGGATTGAGGTTGTTGGTAAATCTGGGGAGACTTACAGGAACCTGGGGAACCGACCCTCGGTTGTCGGTAACCACCAAGTACATGTATGTACTTCACGTTCCAGGGAGGTTGGATGGCGATGGAATCGGAGAAGCGACACGCTCTCGGGCCGTGATATCCGTAGCATGTTTGTATGCTTGTATCGTGATTGACTGGCTGGTCGGGAATCAATCTCCTGCAGTCGCCTGTGGGTTGTCGGTTACTGACTCTGATATTATGATATGCTTCCACGCGCTGTGATTTCCAAAGAGATACACGAGGACCAACTCGACAGGTGAATGCAACAGTGCAATGGCCGTAGCCTACAGATTTATCCATTACATCGTGTCTCCTGGGAACCTCTATGGGAGACCTTGTTGCCAGTACGTCGAAACATCATTCTCCCCGTAAGCCGTGGACCCGGTATCAAAGACCGAAACCCGTCGCATATCCCGCCTATACTTCCCCTCGTACTCCCCGTGGGTTGCTCTATGCAACACGGCACAGTTGTCCCAGATGGCAACGTCGTTGTTATCCTGCCAATGATGCACAAACTTGTACTTGTCTTGCTGGACATGCTCGAATAGCTCTTTGAGTAATTTCTGGCCCTTCTCCAGATCCATCCCGTCAATATGATGGGTGTAAGACGTGACGTAGAGATTCATTCGACCAGACTGCTCGTGTAGCTGAGCAATCTTGTGCTTCGCCAGAGGGTGGTCCATCGGGTTGATATGGAGGAAAAGGGGCGAGTCCGGATTGGCCGTCTTTCGGTTGTGGAACAGCGAGTTGCAGCCGACGAGGCCCTCAATCTCCTTTTTCTTCTCCTCTGGGAGATCGTCATACGCGGTCCGGGTGTCCAAGTACTCGGTATGGCCCCCAGTGCCTTTCGGGGGAAGTTCGACACCGCGCAAGATGGAAACACCGGTGCGACGAGGGTTGAAGGCTCCATCCGCATGCCATAGCGCATTACCGTTGGCAGACGCGGTGCGGTTGGGGTCTTTGACCGTCACGACCTCGTTCTTGTCGTCCAGGTTACCCACGTCGAAAATCTCGTCGTTGGGGATCCTCATGGCCCTTCCCGCCAGCCGATGAGCCCTGACGCTGTCTAGTTCCCCGAATCGTCGGCCAAGGGCAATGGCCGAGTCGTCGTCTAACGCAGTCTTGCGAAGGACGACGACGCCGTACTTGTGGACAGTGTCTCTAAGTTCTTCGAACAGGGCATCATCGATTGGCTTGGAGAAGTCAATGCCTTCGACTTCGGCGGCAAAGGTTTCAGCAAGGGGTGTAATCTGCAGCCTGGTGACACTCGGCATATTGGCTGGACAATGGAGCTATGATTTGGGTGGAATTGTTGTAGGAGTCTTGCACGAAACGATGAGACAGACTGCCCTTGGATCGAGCTGAGGTGAATAGTATATATTCCCCACTGTCGGCACTCTGCTTTCGTTCCCATCTGACTTCGGATGTCAAGGCCCGTTTGACTCTCAATCCCTCGAGTTCACTTCCCCGCCCGGCGCTCTGACCTCCGCGGTTCTTCGGAATGATAACATGGAGAAAGGAAAAACTTTGCCACGCCAGTCGTGTGGATATGTCGCTTCTCGAGGAGACGAGGACGGACGGGGTATATTCGATCTCCTGACTTCGGTCGCCAAAGAAGTATATAACAAGTCACACTGGGCTGTTGATCCCCAGGTCAAGCAGACGTCGCGACTGGTATCCTTGATGATCCATCCTGGATACTCCAATTGCTGGAAAGGGCGTCTCTCTCCTAACGTCCAACATTAAAAGCGTGATGCTGAAGCCAGCCTGCGTCCCAAGCATGTCACACACGAGTATGTCCATGTGCGGACACCCGCAGTACTCGCGGTACGTCAAGACTGCGGGGACCCCAGACTCTGACTTTTGACTCCAACTCTGGGGTTTTCCGTGGAAAATGCTCGCCGTCTGCCGTTCCCTATTCACCTACAGCCTCGGGAACATGCTTCTTGGCCTCTTTACGGATTTGGTATGCCGAGTATGTCGTGTTCCAGCGGTTGGAGGTGAAATCATCGTACCCTGTCGCCTGTCTGCGGTGCTTCTCTCCTCTCCGCTTCGACCCCCTCGTCCCGAAGCATCTGAAGCGAGAGATGTTGTGGAGCGGGCTCAGGAAGGGTCAAGCCCATTAGCCAAGAATCTAGGCCGGTCAATTTGGGACTTCCAGACGGGATATATCATGCTGCACGTTGTCTGTGAACACTCCTTTCCTTGACTGAGTTCTCACGGCTCGTTCCAATATACGTTCGGTATCAGATGCAAGCAGGCGAGGTACTTGCGTCGCGACGAGCAGCGTCAGCTCTGCCAGACGAAGACGCTCCAGGCACCAAGCGACAGAAGATATCTCCCTCAGCGCGGCCTCGCGCTTCGCTAGCTTGCCACAGCTGTCGTCAGCGCAAGATTCGAGTTAGTGACGAATAGCTTCCTATTTGGAGAATACGAACTCATCTTCAACCTAGTGTGATATTCAACGCCTTCCTACCGGGTCTACGTGTAGCGCATGCCGCATTTCCGACATTGACTGTCGCGTCAGCCAGTTCTCGGACCGTAGAAAGTGTGTTAGGTGGATTTTGGCATGGCTGAGCTCGATGAGCTGACACTTGGTTCTCAGGCACGGTTCTCGCGAGCACATTGCTGCACTTCAGGAGCAGATCCGATCGCTGGACGTTCTGATCCGCCAAATCGTTCCCGATGGCAATACATCGCTTGGCAGTAGTCAGGGAGAGAGTGCGCCACTGTTGAAATCGCCGACAGCTGCGGCTGCAACCACCAGACCCAGCCTTGACGATATACGGGGGCCACAAGACGCGACTCTGATCGCCGCTCAGCGAGCCTCATCGGCAGTCGTGCAGCCAAGCACAAACAGTCATGAGTCCCCTCGAGCCAATCAAGGTCAACAGTCTTCTGCTGAGTGCGTCGCTCTTCATGCCTTGTTTGCATTGCCTCCCAAAGCTGTGTGAAGTGCTGACTTGTCAAGGCAACCGGGCCCCGCCGACAATGAAAGGCAACGGCGAAGCCACACGCCTCGAGTTCACTCTGGAGTCAATGGCGAGGGCGAGGTTTCCGAGGAATCTGGCATATACTTTGGCCCGTCATGCCAACTCCATGTGTCGTCGCCTTCTGATGTGGTGAAAAGTGTGTCGGGTATCCATGCTCCAGGGACCCAGATTGACATGGACTCGGATCGCCTAAAAACCCTCCTGTTCAACAACTACTGCAACTTCCAGACCCTTTCAGTCACCATCATTCACCCCGAGCTCTTTTTGTCCCACCGAGCGCGAGGCTTGCGATCCCAGCATTACTCCCGGTTTCTGGAAAACTCCATGATGGCGTGCAGCGCGCGCTTGAGTACTTCGGTTGCGGTCCGCGCGTTGGGATCCAGCTATGCGATGCGTGCAAAGTCGGAAATCGTGTCAGAGTTGGAAGATCCAAATGTGGCGACGCTGCAGGGTATGCTGCTCCTCAGTGACTACGAGATGACTGAAGGACGCGACCGAGTTGGCTGGATGTACTGTGGTGAG
Organism: Fonsecaea nubica; assembly: GCF_001646965.1. Lineage (NCBI taxonomy): Eukaryota > Fungi > Ascomycota > Eurotiomycetes > Chaetothyriales > Herpotrichiellaceae > Fonsecaea > Fonsecaea nubica. The sequence goes on from NW_019173717.1 coordinate 223,090, forward strand.
GTCTCCTTTCCCTCATCATCGTGTGTCAGCGACCCTGATCAAAGTACTAGGTATCGCTTGTCGGCTCGTGGTTGACCTGGGTCTACACCATGCTTGGAGTAAGAGCGGTGACCAAGATGCCTCGAACGTCCATGGAGCGAGGTTCCGCGGCTCCGTGACGTTGGGCTGCTTCGTCTACGAGACCCTTTGGAGCATGTACCTGGGACGTCCAAGTCACATAGCCATGCTGGGCCCGTCTCTGTCCTCGTATGCCGACCATGTATCTGACAATCTGACTCTGAGGGCGTGGTTTGACTTGTGTGTATTGATCGCCGAGATTACGACCATCCTCGACAAGGACTCGCTTATACAGGCAGGCACTCTGAATCGACTGTCAGAACTCGACGGCAGGTTGCGCAGGTGGTATTCGTCAGTGCCCGCAGACATTGCCCTTGATTATGACAACGTCTCTGCTCTTGACGCCGTGGCGTATGGTCTGCATATGCAGTACCTACGGGTGCAGATGCTGTTACATTCTCTTCCCATCTCAAGCCACCGGAAGCGCAAACAAAGCGACGGCAAGGACCAACCCCCAGTCCTTCGCAATTGGACCGCCGAATCTTCCAGGCAGCTTGTGCATCACAACGCGCTGAAGATTGCCCAGTTGGGTATCACCTACGGACAGATTTTCGGGGTGGAAAAGACGCCTTCTGTGATGCTGGACAATCTGTACGTGGCGGCGACCGTCTTAATCTCCAACATCTTGGGGGCCGAGCACTCTTCCATAGACGAGAACGACCTTCGGTGGCTTCGATTGCTGGATGAGATGCTGAAAGACCTTCAGCCGCATTTTCATATCACCGCCAGGATGAGGAGGACCCTGGCTCGCATCGTGGAAGGCTGTCCCCTGCTTGCCGGTGCCTTTATGGACGACGTGCAGACGTCACCGGTACAATATGGTTCCAAGCATGGGGGCTTGGACAATGCACATGGCGGTGGTTGGGGTTCTCTGGAGGCTGCCGTCAATGACTTTGTCCTCGACCCCAGTCTGTTCAACCTCGTGGACTTTGAGCTGGTCGGTGACGGCGGCGACGGCGTGAATCGCGGCTAGTAAGGACTCTAAAAAGGCTTGTGGAGGTGGACTATGGCAGACTCGAATGAGTACTTCATAGCTACACGAGACGCCCAGAATGAGTGTCCCTTACCAGCAATCGACTGATTGAGTGCCAGTTCTTGAACGATTGGAGGTGGTTTGCGTCAGAAGGGATGTGGCGCGTGGTTGAGTTCGCTCACGTCCAGAATTGTATGTATCGTGGCAATCTGTGGAGGTACGTACGTATGTAGAGGAATGGAACGGGCTATTGCTCGGTAGCTAATTATGAAGGCCTTCGCTTTGTTGCTGGTTGGGTGCGGAAAGACCCTTCGACCCCATCCACGTCCCGCACCACCAGCGCTACTCGTCGCCCGCATTTTCTTATGTATTGAATAAATATTTTTTGGCGGCACAGGTTGACAAAGGATTCTGAACACAAGAAACCCTGGCCTGAAGACCTGACCTCTCTACCTGTACCCTACTCCGACTTCTGCATTCTGGTCGAAAGTGCCACAAAATGCGCACTCTTCCCAACATCATCATAACAGGCACTCCCGGCGTCGGCAAGACCACCACATGCACACAACTCCTCAGTCTAGCCTCGTCCTCCACGCCCACCATTAACCTCAAGCACCTCTCGATCAACGACCTCGTCAAGTCCCGCTCCTGCCACTCCGGCTACGATGAAGATCTGCAGACTCTGATCGTGGACGATGACAAACTCATGGACGAGGTGGAGAAAGACATTTCCGACGGCGAAGGCGAAGGTGGATGGGTCATTGATTGGCATTCCACCGCTGGGTTCGCCGTGCGCTGGGTCGACCTCGTGGTCGTGCTGAGGTGTGAAGAGACGAGTGTCCTCTACGACCGCCTCATGGCGCGAGGCTACAAAGATGCCAAAGTGCAGGAGAACATGGACGCCGAGATCTTTGGCGTTGTGACCGAGGAGGCCAAAGAGGGATGGGGAGAGGAGGAAGATGGCAGGGTCGTTGAACTCAAAAGCGTGAATGCAGACGACATCGATGAGAATGCCGAGCGCATTCTGCAGTGGGTGAAGAACTGGATTAAAGATCATACTACGAATGGGAACGAGGGTTAGGGGCAGTGGGATGGCATCAGTTCGACTGGGGATTCCTTTATTCTTGGATGACCCACGTCACAAAAGTCTACGATTCTATTTGTGTCAGGCAGTTATGGCTACGGCTCCAGCTCACCCCCAGCCAGCCAGGCTTTCAGTTTGGCCAGAGCCTTGCCCCGATGCGAGATCAAGTTCTACGCCAGGAATGTGGTTAGCCATGTCGCCCATTACAAGGACAAGGGGGGCCGAGGTCGAAGGGGTACATACTTTCTTCTCCTTCTCCATCTCGGCGTATGTCTGACCATCCTCGAACTCGAAGACGGCATCCCAGCCTATTAGAGTTCGCGGTCAGAAATTACCCACTGCAAATTGCACGCAGGCTTCACATGGAACCATTTTCGCAAGGGGAAGTTCGCATACCAAAAATTGGAGGCCCTCTGGCCGGCACGATCTTTCCCTGACATCGGCCCTGGAACAGAATCGGCTCATGGCCAGGTCCTGCACAGTACGCAAACGTACAAACCGCGAAGGCGGTCTTATCTTCGTATGCGGCGAGCATCTTGTTGAGACCGTCGTGACCGAGGGCCTGGAGGAAGTATTTGCTATGGTGGAGGAGGTACAGCGTTAGTCGTTGCCGAAGAAGGTAACAATGCTCTGTGCAGGAGAAGGGGTGATGAAGAGGACAGTGACTGGTTCGTCTGGGGATTCTGTTCAATGGCACGTTTCAGGGGAGTGTGAGCTCACATATAAGGCCCGGGTAACCCTTTGAGGGCCTGGAACTCCAGCGCCGTGTCTTCCGTGAGGACTGGGCCATTCACCTAGCCGGTGCACGGGCTGTTAGCATGCACCTTCCGCAGACACAAGATCCAATGTAGAATATTTCATCCATTAAGTGGACTATAATCATTCATGAGAAGACACTCACCGCCCTCGCGGCCCTCGAGGCCTTGTCCCTCGCGACCTCCTCAATGGTACCCTGGATCTCGGCGCCCTCGACATTGCGGCTCTGCAGCTCCAGGCCGGCCACGTCGCCGAGGATCGCGCGGACTTCGGCCAGCTTGTTGGCGTTGCCGGTGATGAAGTTCAGGACCTTGGGCCGTTGGTATACCGGTTGCGGGTCCTGGGACGCTGGAGCCAGGGACATGTTCTATCTTTGCTCTTGCGAAGAAAAGAGATAGGAGGGCGGGAGAGAGGGTATCCTTTGTGAAAGGGTCTAGGTGATCTGGTAGTGGTATAATTTTCTGTGCTGGAGAGAAAAAAGAAAGAAAAAACATATGCTAGGGATGAGCGAAAGGTGTTCACTGGCGGGTCCAATGTAAGTGCCAGTGTTCAAAACGAACCCAAGAAGACCTGTCCACTTTGCTCGACTTGATTTCCTAGACTGTAGATGTGTGCTGTAGAGAGCAGCGGGTTGTATTCGGTATATCTTGTGTCACATCTATTCGGCGCGATAGCAAAAGCGAGAATTTGAAATGACTCAAACTGCGCAAGGCTGCGCGGCCACAAGGCTACGAGGCTACATCCTAACCACAGCTAGCCAGGCAAGTCGAACTCTGAGCTTCCACCAGTAACAAATATTTGGTCCGAGAACAAGTAATGAGCAACAACAGCATACAAACCAGAACGCTCATACCAATTTGCTGAAGAAGCCTATCAATAGGCCTCTAGAGATGCCCCCACTGTGTCATACCTAATCCATCCATGCTGCCGGTCAGCCTTCGAAGTAGTCATTTGTTCTAACAAACTCCTCCATCGTCCCAGTTGCAATGCAATATCAAAAGAAGCCCTTGTAGGAGATGTCCAAGCCGCAATGAATGAGTTTAACAATGCTCGCGTTCCGTGCCCTTCGGTAATGATAGTCCGTGTGTCATGTTCCCCGCATGTTATGACTGCCTCGTTTTCAACTTCAAGAGCTCAAAGTCCTTATACTTCTCCAGGTATCTCTCGCCCCTTCGGTGAGCTTTCAAGAGCTTTTCAGGCTCAGCACATCGGAACGTAGTGTTGCGTGAAAAGGCGAGTTTCTTGAGTGCTGGGCTCGGGTTGAACATGGGATCGAAAACGACCAAGTTGACAACACCATTCAACCTTTGCTCGACCCCCACGATGGTCATGGAATGGCCATGATGTTGAAAGTAGATCGGCGGCTGGTCCGTAATAACGACTTTGTCAACGCTAGCTTTGGTCGAGTCGTCGTCGAAATACTCGCAGACAGCGAGAAGCATTGTTTCGAAGCCCTCGACCTCTTTTGTAGTGGTGTACGCGGTTGCCTCGCATGGTACATCGAGACTCATGAACAATGCTTGCGCCTCCGGTGTGCCAATGTATTTGCGGGTGAATCTGATGCCGCCAGTTTCCACACGTCCGCCAGAGTTGAAGCCCAGGTCCCAAGCGTTTTCGATCATGTCTTGAACCTTCAGTATAGATGGCAGTCTTCCCCTGAAGTTCTCTGCGCCATTAGCATCCGCACCCTGGATGTAGGACACCAGCATCTGAATATTGCGATAGCCGCAGAAGCCACCTTCCCTTGGCATTTTGCACACATGGAGAACTTGAGGACTGCAATAGAATGCACGTTCGACCGTTCTGTCCAGCTGAGACAGCCGAGAGAGTACAGGTACGAGATTGGGCGTCTCATTGGCAATGGTTTCGACCTTGATCAACGTGCCGTCGGGGCCGATCCTGTTAGTGATCGTGACTTTGGCGCCCTCCTCGAGCATGCGGCGCAGCCAGCCCGGCATCTGCTGCTCGTGAGCATAGGGACCGAGTTCCGACCGCTGCAAACGATTAGCTTACTATTCAACGTTAGATTTGGTCCACACTCACTCCAAGCCGTTTTGTCTTCCCGAGTTTGGAAGAGACGGCCGAAAGAGCTGATTTCCTCTTAGGAGACGCGGGAGTGCCGAGGAAGATATCCTTGAGAGATGGACCGCGCCTCTTTTCGCTGCGAGGAGGAGGAGGGGACGGTTTGTCAGGAAGTTGGCCATAGTTTCGAAGAGACTTTGGGATATGAGTGCTGAACGAGTTGGACACATCGACTAAGGGACGTTGGGCAGTTGACCGAAGGGTCGAAAGCTCAACGTCTTTGCTAGGTATATCGGCCTCATCCATGGAAATATTCTCCTGAGCATGCATGTCGGAATGGGCATCGAGCTCGAGAAAATGTACGCGTTCGCCACAGACACATTGTACCCATGATTCTTCCTTTCCGGCTCGAGAAGTTGAGGGGAGCTGTGGTGGATTCGTTGCACTTTCCGGCATCCCATTTTCATCACGGGCAGGAACATTGGGACGGTCTGGTAGGGCCAGTTCGGCAGGCAAGCCTGCTTCCTCAAAGGCAAGAAGTTGAGCCAGATCAGCATCGCTCAGCTGAGGTGCAGCATTGTAGGGTTGCTGACGGTCAGGCTGCTGGCCGCCATGCCGATGTTGCACGTGCCTTTCGAGGGCGTCAAAATCATGGGTGCCGAAGCGGCAAAAGGGGCAAGTTAGATATTGTTCGCGATTTTCGGTGGCCATCATGACCCATGGGATATGATAGAATTAGAGATGGCGCGAGAGGCTTAACAAGATTCCATCTTGTGCGGGATGGGATATCAGGCTGCCGGCGAGCCCAATCGGTCACTTCAACGGTGCCTGTCACTGGCTGCTACCTGCTGCCCACTAACAACCTTATCTTTTTCCACAGAAGTGATGAAGTGCAGCGAACGCATAGAGGGACAACGAATAATAGACGACAACAAAGTAGCTTTTCCGCCTCAATTCCGTGTGGCAGTGCTTAATTGGGGTGTGTTGTGTACTTGTATGCGGACAAGGAATGTCCGAGCAGGCTGAACAAGTGGGCGAATGGGGTATTGGGAGGGCCGCGTTGATCGCCAAGGGGAGTTTAAGGAGGATTCTCGGGTGGAAGCGCAAGAGGAACAATAAGGGCGTGCATAGGCGTGGAATGTCACTCTATCTTTAATTGTCCATGTCAGCAACAACTAATTCCCCCAGTCTTTGTTTGGCGTTACCTGATTCCTGGAAACGAAGCGCTGACGGTGACAGGCTGAGACTGAAGGGCTGCCACGGCCGCCCAAGATCAGTGGGGTGATTCACTCAGCCTTGTCTGGCCGCTTGGGTTGCATTCTAGGCGAGCAAGAAGGCGTGCTGGCAGGTTGAATTGGAGGACACCAAGGATGGGATCAGGGCCGTTAAAATGACAACATCCAGTAGACCTAGGCCATCACATGTAGAGGGTACCTATAGGTACAAGTACAGGTACCTGGAAGAGTGCCTACCAGTAGGTATCTACTAAGTAACTAATGTACCTGACTAAATCTGGTAACCACACACGAAATGACGCCACGGTTCTGGCCGCCACATTATTCGCCGAACGTGTAGCCGAGCACAGTGGGCTCACCTCACCGCCTCGAGGACCCCTCCAGAATTTTCAAAAATTCTGCCGCATCGAGTATTATGACTGACCTGACTCTCGTGCTAACTGAGAGACTTTTTCGAAAATCGGGCCCAGAATCGTCTCCGGCTGTGGCAGTGGGATACAATGCCAGTCACTAACTTGCTGCTCTCCCTCTAAAACAGCCCTTCGCTCTCGAATGATATTTACTTTCGTTTGTTGACTAGCTACCACACTCCTTCCACTGTCTCTCGTATGTCTCAGTGACGGTATTATGTTTCTCAGTCATTGCTTGCCACAGTCACCCTCCTCACAATGACCACGCCCTCTCTCTCTAACGGTGTGCGCGCCGAGGTCCCGCTCGTCAACGGGGTCAATGGCACCCGTACACCAAGGTCTCGTCCAGTTAATGTCTTGAAATTTGGCGGTATGTGTAATCATCGGACGCCGTGTTTGGGAAGCCGTCACTGACTCACCCAAGGAACTAGTGTTGGAAAATTCCCTTTGGATATTGTCAATGTCGTCAAATCTTGTTCCTTGGACACCGATGTTGCAATAGTCTGCTCAGCAGTGCGTATACTCACCGTCGGTCTCGCTGTTTTGCATGTACTGATCGACCAAATTTAGAGATCGAGCAGCACCAAGGCCGCAGGCACGACGAACCGTCTGTTGCGGGCGGCAGCCGAGGCAGAGAACCACCGATCCCAAGATTTCAAACGGTTAATCCAAGATGTTCGGGCCGATCACTTGGGGGCTGCTGAAACGTACATACAGTCCGAGAAGATACGGACGCAGTTACGGGCACGGTTTGAAGATGAGTGTTCGTTGGTGGAGCGGATATTGGAGGCTGCCCAGACTTTGGGCGAGACGAGTCCCAGATCCAGAGACAAGGTTATGAGCACAGGCGAAAAGCTCAGCTGTCACTTCATGGCAGCACTGCTGCAGGACCGAGGTATTGACGCCGAGTTCGTCGACCTGGCGGACGTGATTGATTTCAATGTCTCCCACGGTCTGGACCAGCAATTCTACGACAACATGGCATCGAATTTGGCAAAACGGCTCCAAGACATCCCTTCTGGGGTGGTGCCCGTAATTACAGGATACTTTGGCGCCATCCCGAGAGGTTTGTTGATGACAGTTGGTCGAGGATACACCGACCTGTGTGCCGCCCTCGTTGCCGTCGGCATAGGAGCCAACGAGCTACAAATATGGAAAGAAGTGGATGGCATATTTACGGCTGACCCGCGCAAAGTCCCGACAGCGCAACTGATTCCTCGGATAAGCCCAGCAGAGGCTGCTGAACTCACATTTTACGGATCCGAGGTCATTCACCCTTCCACCATGGACCAGGTCATCCGAGCACGGATACCTATTCGGATAAAGAACGTGATGAATCCACGAGGAGGGGGCACCATCGTCTATCCAGATTCTCCGTCAGAGCTGGCCTCCAAGTCGGCAGGGCACGACCCCACGCTCTTCCGTTCGAGGAGCCCTAGCCAGCTCTCGGAGGGTGAGACGCCGAAGCGCCCGACAGCAATTACCATGAAGCACAAGATCTTGGTCATGAATATCCACTCCAATAAACGAGCATTGTCCCATGGGTTCTTCGCCGGAATCTTTGCCACCCTCGACAAGTGGCGATTGTCGGTCGATGTCATTTCCACCAGCGAGGTGAATATGTCTATGGCCTTGCATTCGGAAGCGCCCCTCTACACGGGCGGAGGCGATGACGAATACCAGATCGTGGATCAGGATCTTCGGGGCGCGATCGAGGAATTGCAAAACTTTGGGACTGTGGACATCATTCCGGAAATGGCGATTGTCAGTCTCGTCGGGAAGCAGATGAAGAATATGATCGGCATTGCTGGAAAGATGTTCTCGACCCTGGGCTCGAATCATGTGAACATCGAAATGATCTCGCAAGGTATGGGCACCCATCATGGTTTGGAGAGGTGTATGTCAATGCTAACAGGGTGAGCAGGGGCTAGTGAGATCAACATCTCTTGTGTGATTGCAGAACGCGACGCCGATCGAGCTTTAAACATCTTGCACACCAACTTGTTTACCTTCCTCGAACCCTGATTGTGCTTTTTGAGCGATTGAGCAGCATCTAATACCATTTACGGGAGTCTTTGCATAGAAAAAAGAGGGGGGCACTAGTGGTGTCAAAAAGGAAAAATCCGGAACCCGGGGTTGGTCAATAAAATGGGAGGCACTTTGAAAAGGGTCTGAAATTTGGACATTCAGCTGGACACACACGGGCCCACCGTGGCGGTTATATTCGGAGATGTTGCGGGAAATGTCGATGACAGCAATTTGGAGTAGATGAAGAAACGAATTTCAACAGAGTGACATGATCACCACAAGCCACAACCATGACAGATGTCAATCAAAAAAAAATGAGAAGATCCAACATCTCCAGATGACATCAACCTGAGCCCAAGGGGTTTGTCCTTTTGGTAGAGTTCAGATGAGCCATTGTGGCAGTGCTTGACTTGATGAAGGAAGAACAGCTATAGCCCCGGGATTGACAACCCGAAGACGAGAGTTCTCTGCTACTATTTCCTAGAGAAGCAAGAAATATGCTGCGGAAATGAGTGTGAAGTTTCTGGAAAGGGAAAGTGAGACAAAGCGGCAACACGGCTAGAGTAGCACCCCGGAAGAGTAGTTGTTCCGCTCCGGAAGACGCGCTTGAAACGCGTCCTTCCCTCCACCAATCAAATCACGCCCAAGCTCTGGGATTCGCGCCACTCCCTCAACACCAAACCAGGGCACCAGGTGGGCAGACAACGGGCATTCCACGTCAGTCGAGTCCAATCGAGATGCCATTGATTGGATGTGGATAAGTCCAGCAGCACAGGCCCCGACCACTGCGAACCCTTCAGAATCAAGGCGTCCGTAGCGCCAAAGTCTCCTAAAGTCAAGGTCCATCACGGTTCGCGTCTTCACATTGGCCTCAGTCACCTGTCAGTTGCATCGAGACCTCGCATCGCAAACCCACGCCCTCGACGCCTCTCACTAATAGCCCACCAGGCCCGCGTCATTCCTGGCATTCCCGGCTCAAAGGTCGAACTCCTCTCACCCACACCTCCACCGAGCTCTTGAACTTTGTTCTTACCCGGTCCTGCTCTGCCCTCTTTTTCTGCCTGCAGTTCCCCTCTTAAGAACTGGCCTGCCTCCTCCCACGAACCAGCTTACTCTCACATCGATTTTTTACGCGATAACCTGGTAAACAAGCTACCCTTTACGATCTCCAGTCATCGCCAGCTTCACGGAATGCCTCGATTGATTCGATAGCTGCGATTCACCTCTCGACTTCTATCCCTTTCGACGGTTCAGCATTCATACCATCCGCACCCCCTCGGTACTCCGACGAGCGCTGCAACTGCGGCCTCGATCTTCCGCGCCCCTCCCGCACAGACACGCCCATACCTCCATCCACCTCCTTCGCCCTGAGATTTGATTCCTCTGGACGCCCTTGCTCACAGCTCGAGATCGTTCTCAAAAAGTGGCAGTTGCCTGTTTCCTCCGGGTTGTCGGCTCTGGACCACATCTCAGCCGCACCCTGCCGTCAACCTCAAAAAGTCGGTTAATGGAACCTCTGCACTTTAGCTTCACGCGACTTTTCCCATACACTTGGCTTGTCTTGTATCTGTGAATACTCTACACCACTTTTCGCCATGGCCTCGACGCGTCAACATCCCTTTGTACAGATCTATCAGGATCCCATGCCGCTTCCGTCGAACAATATCTCACATCTCAGCCGAAATCGACCGCGTCTGCAACCTTCGGCTATGCCTTTGCAGCCACTCAGAAACCCGCCAGCCGCTCACCCACGCCCAGAGGTCATCCTCAGTGCCCCAATGGCACCAGGCCAACAGTTATCCCCTCTCAAGAGCACACCCTTATCTCCTCAGCCACCTTACTACGGAGACCTCAACTATGTTGCGATCCCTCCGCCTATGACGGCAAACCATATGTACACTGACTCGCCGGCGAAGAGACATGCTATTCCATCCAGCCAGCAGTATCGTCCTGTCCAAATGGCACAGCCGATGTTTACCACCTTCGACATAAAACTTGATTCATATGACCAGGAAAACTTCGGGATGCCAACTACGCAAGATAATTTCGTTGACTTTCCAGAGCCCTCATACGTCCGCAAGCAGCCCCTAAAACGATCATACTCGGAAGCGCAGATGACCAACGACCGCCCTTTCAAGAAGCCTCGACAGGAAGATGAATCCGTCTTCCAGCTACCTAACCCGGAAGATATGCCTCCGGTCGAGGATGATGGAAATAAACCTGCCTACAGCTATGCTCAGATGATCGGAATGGCTATCCTTAGAGCACCAAATCGGCGGCTAACTTTGGCGCAAATCTACGACTGGATCTCGACTACATTCACCTATTACCGAGAAGACACCAAGCAAAGCTGGCATAACAGTATCAGACATAACCTATCTTTGCACAAAGCTTTCACTAAGCAAGAGAGGCCCAAGGGCGATGCCGGAAAGGGAAGCTATTGGGTCATTGAGCCAGGGATGGAGTCGCAGTTCATCAAGGATAGAAATCGCAGAGGGGCCAATATCACCCACATGACGATTAATGCCAATGCGATGCGTCCCGAGCCTCAGAAGATTGCCCAGCAGCTCTCGGACGCGCTCGCACCGAACCCCTTCCTTGGTCAATCCAGCGAACCACCCCGCCCTCAGACAGCTCCTGCCCTTCCGGAACTCTCATCAGATGCCACTCTTCCCGCCTCAGACCCCGCTCTGAACGAGCATGAGACTGCGGAATTTGAAGACACCGGCGCCGTCACGGCTCCAAAGTCGTCTCCCCCAGATGCCATTAATTCTTCGCCACCCGTGGTTGCGCCTCATCATCAACGCGCGATCTCTTCGCCGCCCACACGACAGCCGCGCCAATCTGTATCTCATCGACAGAACCCAAGTCTTACCAAGAACGATGACAGCGGATACTTTTCGTCCATTGAGTCGTCTGCTCTGCGGCCGAACAAGAATACCGTGATGCTCACCTCGGAACTGGACATTGAGCCTATGAGGAAGAAGAGAGGTCGCGCCGAAGAGGAGATTGTGCGAATCAGAAGCTCCTCGCATGATCTGACCCCGAGCCATGGGAGATTCCGGCCATCCACGGCGGAGGGTGCTCAGTTGTCGTCCCCCGTTCGTGTCAGCCCAGCGGTGAACCAGAATCCGGTGACTCCTGCTGTTATCTTCAAGAAACCCGCACGCCCTCCTCCTTCAGTGTCTCCAAACACGCAGCTTCTCCTGCATCGCAAAGCAATGCGCGAGTTTGCCAACTCACCGATCAAAAGCTCTGGACTCTTTTTGCTAGAAGAGGCAACATACAGTCCTCTCCGGTGGACGAGTCTGGCGCCATCGTCAGCCTATACCGAGGAATCTTTTGAAATCTTTTCTGATCCGGCGCTTGGTTTTACCCCAGGCACACCATTATGTGCCTCGTCACCATTGAAGGGATCTGTCTCTCGCCCAACCTATGGTCGATCAGCAACTTCTACCAATATCCTAACGGATGTGCTTGGCAGTGCCCAGAATCGCAACACCAAAACCCCAACCCGGAGCTCTCTTCTGCATCCCCGCGTACGAGCTACACAAAGTGGGTCGCCATTGAAAGCTTCCGCTTCGCATGGCTCCCTCTTCGATACACAAGATGATCTGTTTGACTTCAAGTCATTCGACAACGACAACTCGGATGACAATGACGAGGGTGTCGATATCCTTCAAGGATTTGGAAAGATTGGTGGAAAGTCGGCGAACGCGACCACTTCCACTGGCCATTCCCGTCGACCTTCTCTGGGTCGCAGCCTTACTTCACGCTTTTGATGTGTTAATGAACTTGGTTGATACCCGCTCGTCCACAGATGGCTGAGTGGACTAACTCTTCATGTCCTATGTTTTTCTTTTCAGGGAAAAATCTTGGTGATACCACCGGACCGTTGGATTCATCGAGGCTGGTAGCGGACGGACGCTCCGCTGCAGTTGTGCTCGGGCTCTTGGTGCCTGACCTGGACCGGACGAGCCTCATGTGCTCGGACCACGCCATGGCACAACTGCAGAGACAACTTTGCTATGATGTCAAGAGTTTACGAATTGTGATTATGCCCTTTTTTTTTTAATGACGATATGGGATTGTATGACAGTAATGGAGACTATTATGTGGGAGGAGCTGAAAGTGGCTCGACAACAAGCCCATAGATAGTTTAGCAGCAATGCAATGAGAATGCTCGTCTCGGCCCTTTGGGTCTGGGATGTCAGTCGATTCAATCCCACATGCTGTACTGGGTCCGTACAAGTACTTGTATGGTTATATTGACGAAGATCTCACGCCACGGGCCTCGCTTCGTCTCGCGCGAGGTTCCATGCGATGCAGGCTGAGTCATCATCAGACATCAACGCAGCTGGGTGGCAGCGCCAGCCTGCGCCAGGATGATCTTTCACGCGCCTGCAACCAATGGCCGTCGGGACAAAGTAAGCCAGCCCTCTGCAGCTCTACGAGGTACCTGCATTATTATATTGGTCAGCGTCGAGGCAGGATTGAAGTGGTCTTGTTCTGACTCGTTTGTTGTGGCATGAATACGAACAGGCTCACCCGAGGCGTCGGTTGCGGCATCCTGAGATACTGCGTTTCGAGGTATTCGACTATCGAGGCACGGAGCCTGACTACACGAGCGACATTGGGCAGAGGCATAGAGCTGAGGCCTTCCATGACTGATCACACCACCCGAAAGCCTTTTGCACAATCTCTACTCGATCAAGCACAAGTCGCGGGATTGTCCACGACGACACCGAGAAACAAGATGAGCCGCCGTACGCCCATAGCACCCCAGCGAGTCGATGCACCGCTCACCCAGTCGGCAACCTTCCTCGTCGTTTCCTTGACTGACAAGCGCGATGCCGTCAAGACGGTGCGCTCGACGCTGGCCAGTGTGGACGACCTCTCCAAGAACGTTGCTATTCGAGATCTGGATGCCGCCTTTGCGTGCACAGTCGGCATTGGCAGCAATGTCTGGGACAGTCTATTGCCCGGGGTTCCCAGACCGGCCGAGCTGCACCCCTTTCCCACCATTTCTGGAAAAGTCCACACGGCGGTTTCCACGCCTGGGGACCTGCTGTTTCACATTCGGGCTCAGCGCCGCGACCTGTGCTTCGAGTTCGAGCGCCAGCTGATGGATCGCTTGGGCGACAGTGTCAAGGTCGAGGATGACACCGTGGGGTTCCGGTACTTTGACGTTCGCGATCTTCTGGGTTTCGTGGACGGGACGGCGAACCCTGTGGGCGCTGCGGTCGACGACTCGGTCCTGGTGACGGAGGCAGACGACGCAGGCTCCGCAGGCGGCAGCTACGTCGTCGTGCAAAAGTATGTGCACGACTTGAGCAGGTGGCGAGGCTTGTCCACGGAGAAGCAAGAGGCAATCATTGGGCGCACGAAACTCGACAACATCGAGTTGGACGACGTCGCCGAGGACAAGCAAAAAGCTCACAAGCAACTAGCCAACATCTCGGGGGACGACGGAGCCGAGTTATCGATTTTGAGAGACAACATGCCCTTTGGCACACCCGGGAAAGGCGAGTATGGCACCTATTTCATCGGCTATTCGAGAAAGCTGTGGGTCATTGAGCAGATGCTGGACCGGATGTTTGTGGGTTCGCCGCCTGGGTTGCACGATCGCATTCTGGACTACTCGACGCCGTTGACGGGGACGACCTTTTTCGTACCCAGTGCCACTCTCCTGGGGTCTTTGGCTGATGACTAGCGGTTGAGAGTTGGAACTTATACTACTCTGCTCATCAACGGTAGGAGAGCCTGGAGGAAACGAGTGTGACTGAATACACCTTGCTTTCTTCTTCAAGCGGATGCTGCGTGGGATGCAAATATTACTCGAGAGAATCTCGCAAAGTCTTGCCTCATGTTGCCTCGCCTACAGCTTATCACGGATTATTAGAGACGCTTGAGCATCTGCAAGCTTATCGTCATTAAGGAGGTCCGAATCTAACCTTTCCATATGCATTTCTTATCGACTCGACTGGTTGTTGTAAATTATAATTCTATACCTCGTAATATGGCCCAAGTCTGGCAATGGCCTGTTAAAGCGGCGCACGGTGCTCGGGGATTTTCTTGGTGGCTCCGAAAACCATTGAAACTTTTCCTGAAGTCGCATCCGCTTCGCGCGTCTTGTCCCCCAGTCAATGCTCGGGAGTGTCAAAGCACGGACAATATCACAGCGGATTTTCAGAGAGGACACTCGCAGCGGGAGGTTCTGAGTCTGGTCAGAGGATCTCTGCCGCGGCACAAGTCCTCAAAGGACGACGAAAAGGATGTCGACGCCACGATGTCTCCGCATAGCTATTGAAGCATGCCGTCCCCAGAAGGTATGCGAGATCCTCACATCGCCAACATGGCGGAGAGAAGCTGTGCCCCAGGAAGATCCTTTCAGATGATAGCAGCAGCAGCGCTCTGGAGCTGTTCTGAACATGTTCACGATTGACTGACTTGTGTGTTCGATGTCCAGACCACCACCGTTCCGCTTCGACCCCGTCTTTCTGCGCCAGCCCATCGGCAACGATCGGTGCAGGCCTTTTGCTCGCATGCGCCGCGACCTGAAAAGAACAGCAGAGACAAATCGATAGAGACGGGGCCTGTTGATATCACAGCAGGCTTCCCAACTCCGGAGATCGGGTCATACAAAATCCAGGATGCCTACGAGGAAGGGAGAGCTCCGGTCCAAGAGAGCGGTAGAGAAGACGACTCGGCGGCAGCGACGGCTAAGCCCAAGCATACGCCGACTTCAACACACCGGTCCAAGCAGAGGGCGGACGTGGTGTCGGAGGCTCAAGCCCAGGATATAACACAATCACAATCGCCCGCAAAGCGAACTCCAAAAGCTACAAGGGACTCGCCATCCACGCCGCAGCTCTCTTCGTCTGAGAATGCGACCGCGGCACCCAGAGATGAAAATGCAAGACCCAACGTACCACCCAATGTCCTTGCCGCATACCGCACTCCGCTCTACCATCCTGTCACCCACGGGATCCCAGTGTGCCAGCTTCAGCTCCGCTCCTTCAGCACTCGCAACCTCGAGTTTTTCGCCGACTTCTGCGTCCGTGCCGCGTACTACCTATCGCTGCCCTGTCGGGGACCGACGCCCCTGCCGAAGAAGATCGAGCGATGGACGGTCCTCAAGAGCAACTTTGTGAATAAAAAGGCGCAAGAGAATTTTGAGAGAATTACAATGAAGAGGTTGATCACCGTGTACGATGGACATCCAGAAGTGGTCGAGACGTGGTTGGCGTTTGTGAGAAAATGGCAGTTTTATGGAGTAGGCATGAAAGCGAATCTATGGGGTTGGGAAGGTCTTGGTAAGTCTGGAAGAGACATGTTCATGCCTTTGCACCATTACACCATTACACCATTGTTTTTACCCCTTTGGCTACTGTGGACTGGTTACTGTGCGTCTGTGGTTTGCCTGTGGCTTTGCTGACATGTCTTGCTTTTTCAGATGTTGCATCCAAGATGGACCACGACTTCACCTCTCTCGAGAAAGAACTCGATAGCAAGCTGCGGCTGTTTGGGTTCAACAAGACAGCGGGCAAGAAGAATGATCTGCTTGATCTACTCGAGAGACAGGGACATAGGCGTGAGGGTATCGGCATGAGCGAGGTTCGGGAGAAGAGCAGGACGACTGAGGATCCCTGGTAAGGAGGTGGACTGGCTATTCGCATTCGCACCTTATTGCGCTCTGAGAGGGCTGGGGATACTCTTGTGTATAGATAGATGTACAATGAAGGCTCATGTAGCAGTGATACATTCGGCGGAGCGACACTGAGTGCCCTGCATGAACGTACCTACAACACATGCCTATCTCGCCATGTACTCTGAATACAGTGATCACCTCTAATAGTGGCTATAGGGATGTAACATGACTGATACTAGTACTCATACTCGTCCAGTCTGGTTCTCTCTCCTACTCCATCCAGGTGGGACGGAAAGGCGCCGGTAATAGAGTGTTCGTCCATACCATCCAAAGTAGGAAACAGTAGATTGCAGAATACAGGCTCGGATGATATCCTTGTTAGGTAATAGGCATTTGATGGTCGATACTATCTTCTTCTTCTCCCTCGACTACTTGCTCTCCATCATATATCATATGGTGGTAACAGTAGTAATATTTACCACAAGGCTGGCTGATCCATCGCATAGACGATTCGATGGTCCATGGCAAAAAGGGGCAAATGAATGACTCCGAAGAAGGAGGGAATTTGTTCCGCGCATCAACCAGCATCTGCGCCTCGACACCTTCTTAGCAAGTCGGAATGAACCATCTCCACATCAAATCCCACGTCGACTTTACTGCATCTTCATCTAGCATCTCCACGTATCTCCTAGTCAGCCCTCAGCTGGTTCTTTTGCGGGGTGAAAACCTTCGTGCATCGGCCCAATGGATCCCTCCCACCCATCCCACACTTTGACCCATGGTGCGCTGGGTTGCGGGTTTAGTCTCACATGGCTACTCGATACGGGTGCCAGTCGCCGGAACCCTGGGCGTTTGCGTGGAATAATTCCACAGGGTCACTGGGGGATGTCAATATGAGACACACAGACCGAGTACAGACGACGCAGTCTTGTGGTTCTTGATGCATGAACTTCTGCTGGTCTCTTGTCTCCTTGTCAGCCATCCCATCCAGCATTCACCATGTCTCCAGGCCGGATAGTCGCTGACAACGACTACGACTTCATCGTGTGGTCAGTATACTGTCGTTGAGACTGACGTGCTCCTGTCCGCTAACTGTGTCATCGTAGCGGCGGAGGCACGGCAGGCTGTGTCGTCGCGGGCAGAGTCGCCGAAGATGCCAACGCGCGGATCCTCGTCGTCGAGGCAGGCCCTCACAACAAAGATCTCGAGAACGTCCACATGACGGGCGGCTGGTCCAAGAACTTTGACTCGGACCTCGACTGGAATCTGGTCACCCCGCCCATGGACGGCGTCAACGGCAGACAAGTCAAGCTGAGCCGGGGAAAATTCCTGGGAGGGTCTAGTGGTGTCAATGGAACCCTCTGCATCAGAGGCAACAAGCAAGACTATGACGACTGGAAGTAAGGCTCCCAAATACTGCGGTTCGGAGCGTCCGACTCACTGAGTCAGTCTTCCAGGGTGGTCCGGAGATGATTTCTTCAAGTACATGCGCAAGGTTGGGGGATCCTACCCAGGAACAACGACATGCCAGCTGATGATGATGTGAAGGCCGAGACGTTCCATCCCAAACCGTGGTTTCAAACCGACGAGAAAGCCCACGGTTACGACGGCCCGCTCCACACCGAGCCGCACGATCTCGCGCCCATTTCGAACCTGTTACTGGAAAGCATGGAAGACATGGGCTTCCCGTTGGTCCACGACATGTTCAGCAATGGCGAGACTCCGCATGGCTGTGGCCACGTGCCCCGGACTGGTACGTACGACGCATCTACGGAGTTGCTGTTGTAGATGTAGATGGGAAGCTGACCCTGGCTTGCAAAGTCCACAAGGGCATCAGAACTACCGGAGCCGACTTTGTCACCAACGATCAACACAAGACCAATATTGACCTCCTGCTTGACACGGTCGTCGACAAAATCAACTTCGAGGAGAAGAATGGTGAACTACATGCCACAAGCGTGGTGCTCGTCGGCAAGGATGGCACTGCCAGAGAAGTCAGGGCCACAAAGGAGATCATTGTCTCTGGAGGTGAATGCCGGATCTACCCAGGGTATCCGATGACAACAGCTAATGTCTGAAAGGCGCATATTGTTCCCCGGCCATCCTTCTCCGCTCAGGAATTGGTCCCAAGGCTGAGTTGGTAAAGTTGGGCATCCAATGTCTAGTCGACTCCCCGGGAGTTGGGAAGAACTTGCTGGATCATCTTGTAGGCCGTGTCTCCTTTCGAGCGAGAGAGCCTGTCATGGCTGACTCGATGCAGATTGTGTTTGCTTTTTACGAAGTCACCAAGGAAGGACTGACCAACGACCATCTTGTGTACGCGACGTTCTGCATGACTGCGATTTCACCAACTAATCCTTTGGCCAGGTATCACGGTGACGCTGCCATGGCTGCATATATGCTATACAAGGAGAAAAAGGAGGGGATCCTCTCCACATTCCCCTTTGGCGCTTTCGCCTTTGCAAGGCTCGATGATCGCCTAAAAGATGAACCACTCTGGAAGGAAGCAAAGAGGGAGCCTGGCCGTGACCCGATGGGGTTGACTACCAAGCAGCCAAACATTGAGTTTTTCACCACTGAGGTGAGCTCTCCGCACATCATTCGAGCTTCTGTATCCTGCTGACCAAGGTCAAAAGCTGTACGGTGGGCCCAAGCAATATGATCAGTTCCCCATCGGTGAGTTTCAGAGCGTAAGTGGGTGCAGCCACGACGTCTGACCGACTACCTTTAGACAAGAAGCATGCCTTCGCCATGATCACGGAGCTATTCTCACCCCGGTCAAGGGGGACGGTGACTCTGAAGTCCAAAGACCCTCTAGAAAACCCGGTGGTGGACTGCAACTATCTCGCCGACCCGCTCGACATGCTGGTTCTGTCCGAGGGCTGCAGGCTCGGCAATGAGATTGTCATGAACCTGAACAAGGTTGCCAAACAAGAGATTGTGAAAGGGTCGTGGCCGTCAGGTGTGTACAACGGAGCCACCCGTGACCAGGAGCATAATGCTGACCACATGTCCAGACCTGACACATCATGCTTACACGAAACGGGAAGAATGGGAGCCTTATATTCGAAAAGAGGCCACCACATGCTATCACGCCGCAGGGACATGCAAGATGGGGCGGGATGGCGACAAGATGGCTGTTCTTGATGAAAAACTTCAGGTCCGCGGAGTCAAAGGCCTCCGTGTGGCTGATACCAGCGTGATGCCTACTCTGCACGGTGGCCACACTCAGATGCCTGCGTATGATGACTTCCCCAGGATGTTATTGGCTGATACTGACGCGTAGCAGGTACGGAATTGGCGAGAAGGCTGCGGATCTGATCAAAGAAAGATGGTCAAAAGCCTACGATGGAGGAAGGATGCCCTGACAAGCAGCCGTGGCTGGTATGGTGTTGTTGGCAAAGAAGCCCTGACCTCTTCATCCAGGGTGATTGCTGTGGCCAGCTCGTGCTTGTGACATACAGCAGAATCCAACCTGACAAGTGGGTTGTGTCATGCTTGAGCGAAGACTGGCGTATACATTCCTCGTATGTACGGAGTACTTGTTATCCGGGTACGGAAAATATAGTCTTGGCACAATCCATAGCTGTGGATCCAATCAAGTTCCAAAAGCGGCGCCTCTAGACCATCCTAATGTGGAAACGCGGTATTTTATTGATCCGTCGCCTGACTGTTGCGAGCTTTGTCCTTTGCTCTGAAAGACAACCGCTTTTTCCTCGTCCTCCTCTGGACATGTAAATTTAGTATTATTCCTATACCTGTATTTCCACTCGGCGTTTCTGTTTGGGGACGCGTACACTCCTTTGTTCTGTGAAATGCCCCGAGGCCTCGCGCATGCGTCAGTGAGGCTTCATTGTCCCCGGAAGATCCAGTTCCGCCGCAACCTCAGCAACCACGAGCAGCCACAGCTTGCTTCGGTGAAGAGGGTGTCCCTGGGCGAGGGGAGGCCACCCCGGAGGTCCGTCGAAGAGACAGCGCGCGATGGCTCTGCCAAAGGAAGAACGGCGGGGCAGGAGGATAATGATGACGGCAAAGACGAGATAGAGCAGCACTGGGCGCGCATGTCGCCGTCGTCCAGCAGCATCCGACGAGCGTTTTCCGGGATCCAGCCCACGGGCGTGCCTCACCTGGGCAACTACCTCGGGGCGCTGCGGCAGTGGAAGCGCCTGCACGACCAGTCGACCGACCCGAAATTCGCCATGCATTACCGCTACGAGCAGTACTTTTCCGTCGTCGACCTGCACGCCCTGACGGCCGAGACGCCGGCGTCCGAGCGTCTACGTCTGCGCAAGGAGTCGTACGCGGCCCTCCTGGCTCTGGGCCTGAACAACAACAGGAACACGACGCTGTTCTTCCAGTCCGATGTAAGGCCGTCGTGCGTCCCCAAATGTTTGTGGGGGTTCCTCGTCCGCTGAAATCGAACGACAGGTCCCGCAGCATGCGTCGTTGATGTGGATTTTGAGTACCATTGCCTCGACAGGGTACCTGTCCAGAATGACTCAGTGGAAGGTACGCGCAGAACCGCTCCACATGTTTAGCCGCGACGGATTGAGGACTGAAACTGTAACTTATAGAGCAAGTTGAACTTGCCCGAAAATGCCACCCTCGAAAGCGACGAAGCCACAGCGAAGCTCAAGCTCGGCCTGTTTTCGTACCCCGTCCTCCAAGCTGCCGATATATTGCTCTATCAGTTAGTGGGATTCTTGCTCTGGTTGGTAGTGTTGCCGCTGACTGTTCGACAGACCATCCATTGTGCCCGTGGGGGAGGATCAACTACAGCACATTGAGTTTACGCGGACATTGGCCCGGGGTTTCAACGCCCTGGTCAGGGAATCTGCAGGTGGGAATGTCTTCCGAATACCTTGGCCGGTAATATGTAAGGGTCCCCCAAATCGACTCTTTCACCCATTGGGGGTACTGACCAATATCACAGCCCCAGCCAAACGGGTCATGTCCCTGAAGCGCCCAGAGCAGAAGATGTCCAAGTCTGATCCGGATCCCAAATCTCGAATCCTGGTGACTGACAGCCCAGAGGAGATACACGCGAAGCTCCGAGGCGCCGTGACGGATTCAGAGCCGGGCATATCTTTCGATCCTCAACGGCGGCCAGGGGTATCCAACCTGGTCGAGATACTGCGACACGTGACCGAGTCGCGGGAATCCAGCGCATACATCGCCCAGGACAACGCCAACGTCAGCATGCGTGCGTTCAAGGAGATGATTGCGGACGAGATCATCTCGGCGTTGCGGGGCGTGCGCGACAACTTCCTCGCCATCATGGACTCTGGAAATGAGCGGCTTCGCGAGGAAATCGAATGGGGCGGCGCAAAGGCGCGACGCAAAGCCCGCACGACCCTCGACGAGGTCCAGCAGGCCCTGGGGCTGTTTGGGGTCACACTGTCGGAGGAGGAGGCGACCCGGATCCGGGAGCGCCGGAGACAAGCCGTGCGCAAGGACCTGGGTACCGACCTGAACATCGAATCCAACCCGTTTGAGTCCGAGGGGGAGGACGCGAGATTTGACGAGGACTTACCCGCCAGAAGCAAAGATCCAGGGCCACACCAAAAGGAGACTGTGGAGTCTGTCGAGCAAGGCAAGGTGTGATGGGGTTTCGATTCTGACATCTGCCGCTGGGAATTGTCCTGCGCAGCATCATTCGGAAACCAAGCGAACCTCTACAACAATTCCAGTACAGATGTAAAAGCAGCATCGGGCTTTTAGCAACCCTCTCATTCGGCCTCATGCGCGGATATTGTCACACAAGTAGTTCAGCATCTCAGCTGGAACCTGACGAGGCTGCCACCAAGAGGCACCGCAAGGCTCGGAACCCCTGACGTCATCGCACCGCCCGATTTCGCTCCCTTCTTTTTTGGTCGCCCGTGTAAATCTACAGTCAGTCACAGTCACGTACCTCATGGTGCTTATGTATGTACCAAAAACACCAGCTTCTACCCTCTTCTTCAATCAATCGATCACATACAAGTAGCTCCCCACAAGCATGAGACAGTCCCCTCCAAGGCAATAATAAACCGATACGCAAACCCATCTCATCTCTTATTTTTTTCCTTTGTGCGACTCAATGCCCCGAATACCGCAGCTCAGACCCGCCCTGCCGCGACGCACCTGTCTACCCTCGCGGCGTCGACACGTCTCGACCACCTCCCCCACGAGCACCCGCCTCCGTCATGAAAAGCACCGGCACGACGGCGGCGGTGACGACGTCGTGGATCTGGCGTTCCACCGGCACAATCCACCCGACAAGACGGCGACAAAGGGACCGGGTCCCATCATCATCATGCACGGGCTGTTCGGGTCGCAGCGCAACAACCGGACTCTGAGTAAGTAAGGAAGCACCTCACACCCACACACCTTTCCCCCCTTGACAGTTCGTCGCAGGTGTGCACGTTTGAGGAAACTTTCTGATCTGATACTCGTTGGTATAGAGCGCTAGCCAAAGACCTCTCGCGGCCCGTCTACACCATCGACCTCCGCAACCATGGCGACTCGCCTCACTCGCCCGTGCACACGTACACGGCCATGGCGCGGGACGTGGAGCATTTCCTCGACACGCACAAAATCCCCTCCCCAACACTGGTCGGCCACTCGATGGGTGCCAAGGTCGCCATGACGCTGGCCCTGCGCCAACCGGAGAGATACTCGGCGCTGGTGCCGGTGGACAACGCGCCCGTGGACGCGGCCCTGCGGGGGGACTTTAGCAAGTATCTGGACGCGATGAGGGAGATTGACGAGATGAGACCGCGGCCCAAGAGACAGAGCGACGCGGACAAGATCCTCGCAAAGTACGAGCCGGACCTGGCGATCCGCCAATTCCTCCTGACGAACCTGGTCAAGATGCCCGTCGTCCAGCCGGGAGGAGCAGGCGGCGGCGGCGGCGGCGGCCCCGCGCACTCCTCGCACCAGCACCACGGCGCACGCAAGGACAGGGACAAGCACGACGCGACGGAACTACGCTTCCGCATCCCGCTACACACGCTCGCCAAATCCCTCCCGAACCTAGCCGACTTCCCCTTCAAGGACCCGGACACGCACAAATACAAGGGCCCCACCTTGATCGCCCGGGGCACGAAGAGCCACTACGTCGCCGACGACACCTTGCCCGTCATCGGCCGCTTCTTCCCCAGATTCGAACTGCGCGACTTTGACTGCGGCCACTGGGTCATGAGCGAGAAGTTTGACGAGTTTCGCGCCGCGCTGGTCGAGTGGGTGGACCGCGTCGTCGACGAGACTTAGATGACCCGCACTCCCCTCCCCCACTTGCTGCAACATTGCATCTGTCCCTTCTCCACATCTGCGCCTTCCGACGCCCCACCCCTTGTTCACCTCTGTGGCTGCCTCGCCGGCACAAAAAAAAAAAAAAAA